>NC_068430.1:30370408-30475408 GCF_023373465.1 Oncorhynchus keta | reverse complement strand
GTGTTATTATTGACTCTGCTAGTCCTGACTATTCCTGTCTGTGCTATTTCCGACTGTGCTATTGCTGACTGTGCTATTCCTGACTGTGCTATTCCTGACTGTGTTATTATTGACTCTGCTATTCCTGACTATTCCTGTCTGTGCAATTGCTGACTGTGCTATTCCTGACTGTGCTATTCCTGACTGTGTTATTATTGACTCTGCTATTCCTGACTATTCCTGTCTGTGATATTTCCGACTGTGCTATTGCTGACTGTGCTATTCCTGACTATTCCTGTCTGTGTTATTCCCGTCTGTGCTATTCCTGACTGTGCTATTCCTGACTATTCCTGTCTGTGCTATTCCCGTCTGTGCTATTCCTGACTGTGCTATTCCTGACTATTCCTGTCTGTGTTATTCCCGTCTGTGCTATTCTGACTGTGCTATTCCTGACTATTCCTGTCTGTGCTATTTCCGACTGTGCTATTGCTGACTGTGCTATTCCTGACTGTGCTATTCCTGACTGTGTTATTATTGACTCTGCTATTCCTGACTGTGTTATTATTGACTCTGCTATTCCTGACTATTCCTGTCTGTGCTATTGCTGACTGTGCTATTCCTGACTGTGCTATTCCTGACCGTGTTATTATTGACTCTGCTATTCCTGACTGTGTTATTATTGACTCTGCTATTCCTGACTATTCCTGTCTGTGCTAATGCTGACTGTGCTATTCCTGACTGTGCTATTCCTGACTGTGTTATTATTGACTCTGCTATTCCTGACTATTCATGTCTGTGCTATTTCCGACTGTGCTATTGCTGACTGTGCTATTCCTGACTGTGCTATTCCCCCGACTGTGATATTATTGACTCTGCTATTCCTGACTATTCCTGTCTGTGCTATTGCTGACTGTGCTATTCCTGACTGTGCTATTCCTGACTGTGTTATTATTGACTCTGCTATTCCTGACTGTGTTATTATTGACTCTGCTATTCCTGACTATTCCTGTCTGTGCTATTGCTGACTGTGCTATTCCTGACTGTGCTATTCCTGACTATTCCTGTCTGTGCTATTCCTGACTATTCCTGCCTGTGCTATTCCCCGACCGTGCTATTCCCGACTGTGCTATTCCTGTCTGTGCTATTGCCGACTGTGCTATTGCTGACTGTGCTATTCCTGACTGTGTTATTATTGACTCTGCTATTCCTGACTATTCCTGTCTGTGCTATTTCCGACTGTGCTATTGCTGACTGTGCTATTCCTGACTGTGCTATTCCTGACTGTGTTATTATTGACTCTGCTATTCCTGACTATTCCTGTCTGTGCTATTTCCGACTGTGCTATTGCTGACTGTGCTATTCCTGACTGTGCTATTCCTGACTGTGTTATTATTGACTCTGCTATTCCTGACTATTCCTGTCTGTGCTATTGCTGACTGTGCTATTCCTGACTGTGCTATTCCTGACTGTGTTATTATTGACTCTGCTATTCCTGACTATTCCTGTCTGTGCTATTTCCGACTGTGCTATTGCTGACTGTGATATTCCTGACTGTGCTATTCCTGACTGTGTTATTATTGACTCTGCTATTCCTGACTGTGTTATTATTGACTCTGCTATTCCTGACTATTCCTGTCTGTGCTATTTCTGACTGTGCTATTGCTGACTGTGCTATTCCTGACTGTGCTATTCCTGACTGTGTTATTATTGACTCTGCTATTCTTGACTATTCCTGTCTGTGCAATTGCTGACTGTGCTATTCCTGACTGTGCTATTCCTGACTGTGTTATTATTGACTCTGCTATTCCTGACTATTCCTGTCTGTGATATTTCCGACTGTGCTATTGCTGACTGTGCTATTCCTGACTATTCCTGTCTGTGCTATTCCTGACTGTGTTATTATTGACTCTGCTATTCCTGACTATTCCTGTCTGTGCTATTCCCGTCTGTGCTATTCCTGACTGTGCTATTCCTGACTATTCCTGTCTGTGTTATTCCCGTCTGTGCTATTCCTGACTGTGCTATTCCTGACTATTCCTGTCTGTGCTATTCCCGTCTGTGCTATTCCTGTCTGTGCTATTCCTGACTATTCCTGTCTGTGCTATTCCTGTCTGTGCTATTCCTGACTATTCCTGACTGTGCTATTCCTGTCTGTGCTATTCCTGACTATTCCTGTCTGTGCTATTCCTGTCTGTGCTATTCCCGTCTGTGCTATTCCTGACTATTCCTGTCTGTGCTATTCCCGACCGTGCTATTCCCGACTGTGCTATTCCTGTCTGTGCTATTGCTGACTGTGCTATTCCCGACTGTGCTATTCCTGACTGTGTTATTATTGACTCTGCTATTCCTGACTATTCTTGTCTGTGCTATTTCCGACTGTGCTATTGCTGACTGTGCTATTCCTGACTGTGTTATTATTGACTCTGCTATTCCTGACTATTCCTGTCTGTGCTATTTCCGACTGTGCTATTGCTGACTGTGCTATTCCTGACTGTGCTATTCCTGACTGTGTTATTATTGACTCTGCTATTCCTGACTATTCCTGTCTGTGCTATTTCCGACTGTGCTATTCCTGACTGTGCTATTCCTGACTGTGTTATTATTGACTCTGCTATTCCTGACTATTCCTGTCTGTGCTATTCCCGTCTGTGCTATTCCTGTCTGTGCTATTCCTGACTATTCCTGACTGTGCTATTCCTGTCTGTGCTATTCCTGACTCTGCTATTCCTGACTATTCCTGTCTGTGCTATTCCCGTCTGTGCTATTCCTGTCTGTGCTATTCCTGACTATTCCTGACTGTGCTATTCCTGTCTGTGCTATTCCTGACTATTCCTGACTGTGCTATTCCTGACTATTCCTGTCTGTGCTATTCCTGTCTGTGCTATTCCTGTCTGTGCTATTCCCGTCTGTGCTATTCCTGACTATTCCTGTCTGTGCTATTCCCGACCGTGCTATTCCCGACTGTGCTATTCCTGTCTGTGCTATTGCTGACTGTGCTATTCCCGACTGTGCTATTCCTGACTGTGTTATTATTGACTCTGCTATTCCTGACTATTCCTGTCTGTGCAATTGCTGACTGTGCTATTCCTGACTGTGCTATTCCTGACTGTGTTATTATTGACTCTGCTATTCCTGACTATTCCTGTCTGTGCAATTGCTGACTGTGCTATTCCTGACTGTGCTATTCCTGACTGTGTTATTATTGACTCTGCTATTCCTGACTATTCCTATCTGTGCTATTCCCGTCTGTGCTATTCCTGACTGTGCTATTCCTGACTATTCCTGTCTGTGCTATTCCTGACTATTCCTGACTGTGCTATTCCTGTCTGTGCTATTCCTGACTATTCCTGTCTGTGCTATTCCTGACTATTCCTGACTGTGCTATTCCTGTCTGTGCTATTCCTGACTATTCCTGACTGTGCTATTCCTGACTATTCCTGTCTGTGCTATTCCTGTTTATGCTATTCCTGTCTGTGCTATTCCTGTCTGTGCTATTCCTGACTGTGTTATTATTGACTCTGCTATTCCTGACTATTCCTGACTGTGCTATTCCCATCTGTGCTATTCCTGACATCATTAACTGCACACTCTCTGAAAGACATCCACAAAATAATACGGTCTCTTTTGTTAGGATCAGCAATTTTACATAATCAGTTGAAAAACAGGGAGTTAATGTGTGTGTTGTCTTCCAGTAAATGATTATCCAGACAAAATAAACTTACTAACCTAATGTCCCCTCTTCTCTTTCTCTCTTTCCTCTTTCTTCCCTTCCCTCTCTCTCTCTCTCTCTCTGGTTTCAGATTGTGACATCACAGTACCTCTCTAATCACAGTGTGGAGCAGACAGCATGTAAAACATGGAAGGGACTGCCAGCTAGGCTCAACACACACTCTCATCTCCTCTCTCACACACACACACACACACACACACACACACACACACACACACACACACACACACACACACACACACACACACACACACACACACACACACACACACACACACACACACACACACACACACACACACACACACACACACACACACACACACCTTTCTCCTATGCCTATCCTCCTTTCCTCCCATTCCACTGTAGCCATGGTTTCATGCCTGTGTTACACAGTAACTAACCCCAAACACACAGAGAGGGGGAGAGGGGGGATGTCAATCATTGTTTGATCCGCCCTAATCCACAGGTAAGACAGGAGCTTTACCGCTGACGGAATACTGTAGCTGTTGAGGCAGGGCAACACAGACACACACACGCATACACACACAAACTTCCAAATACATGCACTCACAGAAATTGCACACCAAATACACCTTTCTCTGATTACAATCAATAAGCTGTCTGTGGTTACCACGGACAATGAGGCAAGGAGATAGGGAGTGTGTTGTTGTGTTCCAGGCTGATATCTCAGAAGACATATACTCGTACAGGTAACTTACAAAATAAAGGAAACACCAACATAATGTGTCTTAGTAGGATGTTGGGCCACCATGAGCCACCTGTAAACTCTCGTTCTCTATGGACGACTCTAGTAAGACATTTAAGCATGTTAACCCTTGCAAGGCTGCTGTCCCAGACTGCATCCCTAGCCGCGTCCTCAGAGCATGCACAGACCAGCTGGCTGGACTGTTTACGGACATAGTCCATCTCTCCCTATCCCAGTCTGCTGTCCCAGACGGCATCCCGAGCCACGTCCTCAGAGCATGCACAGACCAGCTGGCTGGACTGTTTACGGACATAGTCAATCTCTCCCTATCCCAGTCTGCTGTCCCAGACGGCATCCACAGCCGCTAGCCACGTCCTCAGAGCATGCACAGACCAGCTGTCTGGACTGTTTACGGACATAGTCAATCTCTCCCTATCCCAGTCTGCTGTCCCAGACGGCATCCCTAGCCGAGTCCTCAGAGCATGCACAGACCAGCTGGCTGGACTGTTTACGGACATAGTCAATCTCTCCCTATCCCAGGCTGCTGTCCCCACTTGCTTCAAGAGGTCCACCGAGGTTCCTGTACCCAGGAAAGTGAAGGTAACTGAACTAAATGACTATCGCCCCGTAGCACTCACCTCTGTCATCATGAAGTGCATTGAGAGGCTAGTTTTGGATTATATCCCCTCCACACTACCTGACACCCTAGACCCACTGCAATTTGCATAAAGCCCCAATAGATCCAAGGCTGATGCAATCGCACTGCACACTACCCTATCCCATCTGGACAAAAGGAATACCTATGTAAGAATGCTGTTCATTGACATCAGTTCAGCCTTCAACCACATAGCACCCTCCAAGCTTATCATTAAACTTGGTGCCCAGGGTCTAAGCCCTCCTGTGCAACTGGGTCCTGTACTTCCTGACGGGTCGCCCCCAGGTGGAGAAGGTAGGCAACAACATTGTCTCCACTATGCTAATTCTCAACACAGGGGCTCCACAAGGGTGTGTGCTCAGCCTCCTCCTGCACTCCCTGTTCACCCATGACTGCATGGCCATGCACGCCTCCAACTCAATCATCAAGGACCTTAGCCACCCGAGCCACGGCCTATTCACCCCACTATCATCTAGAAGGCAAGCTCAGTACAACTGTATCAAAGCTGGGATCGAGACACTGAAAAGAAGCTTCTGTCTCAGACTGTTAAATAGTCATCACTAGCTGGCCTCCACCCAGTACCCTGCCCTGAACTTGTCATTGTCACTAGTCGGGTATCACCTGGTTACTCAGCCCTGCTCCTTAGAGGCTGCTGCCATATGTACATAGACATGGAACACTGGCCACTTTAATAATGGAACACTGGTCACTTTAACAATGTTTGCGTACTGTTTTACTAATTTTGTATGACTATAATGTATTCTAGTCAAGGCCATTCTATTCCATTACTGCTGTATGCATGCTATTCTATCCTACGTATTCTACAGATATGCTATATATTCTATCCACATAGTGTCCATAATATCTACAAATCACATACATCACATCACATGTAAATATATATATATATATATATATATATATATATATATATATATATATATATATATATATATATATATATATATTCTGACATTGCTCTTCCAAATATTTCTATATTTCTTAATTCCATTCATTAACTTTTAGATTTGTGTGTATTGTTGTGTATTGTTAGATATTAGTGCACTTGGAGTTAGGAACACAAGCAAAACATGTGTATGCGACCAATAAAATGTTATTTGATTTGATTTGAGACACCTCTTTCAAAGTCACTGAGATGTCTTCCTTCTTCTAGCCATGGTAGCTAAAATAATGGGCAAATGGGAATTTTTATACATCACCCTAAGCATGATGGGATGTTAATTGCTTAATTAACTCAGGGACCTGACCTATGTGGAAGCACCTGCTTTCAAAATACTGTGTAACCCTCATTTACTCACGTGTTTTCTTTATTTTGGCAGTTACATGTATTTCGCGATCTGGCCGTGGACCCCCTGCAGTACACTTTGAGAACCTCTGCTCTAGCCATAGAGGACCTCCATTTATGTCGGTAGTGGAAAACAGGGTGGATTGTTTAGCCCTGTCCAAGGTCATTACAGTTCTGAGCCACATCTGGAGCCTCTACTGGTCAGATTCCAGCCATTGTATACACTACAGTACTATTCTGAGTTAGATTCTCTCTCATACAGACACACACACAAACACACACAAACACACACAGACGCAAGGCACTCCAGCTGGTAGTAAAGACGGTCGAGTACATCACTGGGACCGTGCTCCCACCCATCCAGGACATCTACCCAAAATGGTGCCGAAAGCAGGTAGTACCAGTGACTCGCTCAATACGGAAGTGGTCAGATGACACGGATGCTACACTACAGGACTGTTCTGCTAGCACAGACTGGAGTATGTTCCGGGATTCATCCAATGGCATTGAGGAGTATAGCACCTCATTCACTGGCTTCATCAATAAGTGCATCGATGACATCGTCCACACAGTGACCGTACGTACATGTCCCAACCAGAAGCCAAGGCAACATTACAGCATTACAGGCAACATCCTCACCGAGCTAAAGACTAGAGCTTCTGCTTTCAAGGAGCAGGACACTAATCCAGACGCTTAAAAGAAATCCTGCTATGCCCTCAGTTGAACCATCAAACAGGCAAAGCATCAATACACGACTAAGATTGAATCCTGCACCGCCTCTGATGATCGTTGAATGTAGCAGGGCTTGCAAACTATTACAGACTACAAAGGGAAACCCAGCTGTGAGTTGCCCAGTGACGCGAGCTCACCAGACAAGCTAAATGCCTTTTGTGCTTGCTTCGAGGCAAGCAACACTGAAGCATACATGAGAGCACCAGCTGTTCCGGACGACTGTGTGATCACGCTCATGCCAGAAACCCTAGATCCACTCCAATTCGCCCCAACAGATCCACAGATGACGCAATCTCAATCGCACACCACCTGGACAAAAGGAACACATATATGAGAATGCTGTTCATTGACTACAGCCCAGTGTTCAACACCATAGTGCCCACAAAGCTCATCACTAAGCTAAGGACCCTGGGACTAAAATCCTCCCTCTGCAACTGGATCCTGGACTTCCTGACAGGCCGCCCCCAGTTGGTAAGGGTAGGCAACATCACATCTACCACGCTGATCCTCAACACTAGGGCCCCTCAGGGGTGCCTGCTTATTCCCCTCCTGTACTTCCTGTTTACTCACGACTGCGTGGCCAAGCACAACTCCAACACTATCATTAAGTTTGCTGACGACACAACAGTGGTAGGCCTGATCACCGACAATGATGAGACAGCCTATAAGGAGGAGGTCAGAGACTTGGCAGTGTCTTGCCAGGACAATAACCTCTCCCTCAATGTGAGCAAGACAAAGGAGTTGACCTCAGCTAACCTGTACTCGCTTACATTGACTCGGTATGGCCCAGTTGTGTAATTTTCTTGTGTTTACTTCAGTTTATTTAGTAAATATTTTCTTAACTCTATTTCTTGAACTGCATTGTTAGTTAAGGTCTCGTAAGTAAGCATTTCACAGTAAGGTCTACACCTATTGTTTTCGGCGCATGTGACAAATTCAATTTTATTTGATTTTAAGGAAGGCCAGCAGCACGATCAAGCACCCCATACACCACAGCCACGAGCTGTTCACTGCTTTACCGTCAGGCAGACGATATTGGAGCATGAGGTCTGATACTAAAAGGCTCAGAGACAGTTCCTATCTACAAACCATCAGACTGCTGAACACTTTAACTGGACTGACCACCTGCTCTGATTTTCCCCATCTTAGCACATATGCACTCCCACACACACACACCCACACAGACAGACATACACACACACACACACACACACACACACACACACACACACACACACACACACACACACACACACACACACACACACACACACACACACACACACACACACACACACACACACACAACACACACACAATCATGCTACACACACACAACTGCTGACTCTTATTATTATTGTTAAATACTGCACTATTTAAACACTTGCACCCCAATCCCCCTTTCTCCAAAACATGTGTAAATATTGGACAATAAATGGTGCCTTCCTGTATTATACTGATGCTACAATGTTTATTCTATTCTACTGAGACATTTACTTTATGTTTGTATTCTTATCTTTTATTATTTCTTATTGTTGTTGCATTGTCAATAAGGAACCTGCAAGTAAGCATTCAGTTGGATGGTGTATACCATGTGTAAAACGTGATATTTGAAACACACACAGACACAGTGCACGCTGCTTAAAGTAAGAGAATAATGTGAAATTGGAAAATGAGAGGGGCCTTTATCATTAAGGAGCACAGTTGGATTTCTCTTGTGAACACCGGCAACTGAAAATAAATAAGCTGTAATAAAATAAAACGTCTTCAATGTATTTCTTTCAAGAAGCTTGAAAGGAGCCTAATCATGGAATGTTTGGTTATTTATGAGTTATATTCTGAGACCTCTTGCTAAACTTTATGGAAGAGCTATTTAGGTATTCAAATCATAGTTTTGATGCAGGAGAGAAAAGACCAGTGCATCTCAAGGTTAGAGGATTGTAACTGGAGTGTTGTGTGTCCTTCAGTGTCCAGTCCCTGTATTCTGTCTAGTGCCTGAAGAAAAACGGTATTGGTACTTAAAAGATTGTGTGCATGTGTGTCCGTGAGTGTATTTAGAAAAAACAACTTCAATGGCAGCTGCTGTTCTTGCTTCACACAAAAGGACACAGCCTTTGAAATACAAAAGCACTCTGTATCACATTATCCTTTATGCACAGTAAACATGACAAAAATATTTGCCATCCCAAAGTTACAATGGACAGTGTAACATTCAGCTGCAGATAAACCAGTTTTAACATTGAATAGTGTTTAAAGCTTCAGGAATTCTAACAATTATGTTTTTCACATTTATAAAACTGTAGATTATTTACAATTGGTTTCATTTCTAGGGAAAAAAACAATCATTTCTACATTTGGAGTGTAGTGCTGGAATGTAAAATAACTTTTCAGAGGGCTCCATGTACTGCTGAGGCGGAAGACAGAAGAAAAGAAAACACAAGTTACAACTTGTATTTTATTATATTATAAATAATTAACCCTTATTTTACCAGGTAAATTGACTGAGGCAGTTTCTCATTTACAGTTTCTTAAAATTGCTGACAAGCTTTTACCTGAACTTAGATACTTTTTCTAAACTCTTACCACAGCAACACACCTACAGTACATCACACAATTACCCAAATTGTTCATGTTCTGCTCAAAACCACATTTAGTTCATTAAATATCAACTCTACATTTCAAAATGCAAAAGAACTTTCTCTACATACATTAACTCTTCCAAAACACGGCAAACCCGACTCAATGTCTAATCATTCTATCACAACACTAGCACGTTTTCTATCCAAGAGGAGCATATAATCAATCATAGCACAATGACTGAAAATACTAACAGTTGATGGCATTACAAAAACTGCATTACTTTTCATGTTTCAGTTCTACCTGCAGACAATAGACAATATGAAATCCATTGTTTTCATAATTCAGATTCCTTTTACTGTAAATCTACATTTTTTGGTTGAATGTAAATAAATAAAACACAATTACAGTAAAACAGGCACAGAAGGGAAAAAACACAAAAATGCACAATCCTGTTCTAATCTATACGATTTCAACATTTGGCCACATGTTCTCGTCCACATCACATCTCATGTCGTCTCTCGCTATGCACCTTGGATAGAAACGCTTGGCATGCCTTATCCACCCCTGGCAGTCTTCAGCTGAGATGTCTCTGCATCCAGGAGGGACATTTGGTCATGTGGCTGATGATCATACACTCTCCACCTCCGGGCAAATTTTCTTTTCCTCAATTGGGTTGAGGAAACGCGAGTAGGGGGAGGAAACGCGAGTAGGGGGGAGGAAATGCGAGTAGGGGGGGAGGGAACGCGAGTAGGGGGAGGAAACGCGAGTCGGGCGGAGGAAACGCGAGTAGGGGGGAGGAAACGCGAGTAGGAGGGGAGGAAAGGAAAGGTGAGTAGAGGGGAGGAAACGCGAGTAGGGGGAGGAAACGCGACTAGGGGGGGAGGAAATGCGAGTAGGGGAGGAGGAAACGCGAGTAGGGGGGGAGGAAATGCGAGTAGGTGGGGAGGAAAGGTGAGTAGAGGGGAGGAAACACGAGTAGGGGGGGGGGGGACGTGAGTAGGGGGGAGGAAACGCGAGTAGGAAGGGAGGAAAGGTGAGTAGAGGGGAGGAAACGTGAGTAGGGGGGAGGAAACGTGAGTAGGAAGGGAGGAAAGGTGAGTAGAGGGGAGGAGACGCGAGTAGGGGGGGAGGAAACGCGAGTAGGGGGGAAGGAAAGGTGAGTAGAGGGGAGGAAACGCGAGTAGGGGGTGGAAACGCGAGTATGGGGGGGAGGAAACGCGAGTAGGAGGGGAGGAAACGTGAGTAGGGGGGGAGGAAACGCGAGTAGGAGGGGAGGAAAGGTGAGTAGAGGGGAGGAAACGCGAGTAGGGGGAGGAAACGCGAGTAGGGGGAGGAAAGGTGAGTAGAGGGGAGGAAACGCGAGTAGGGGGGGAGGAAACGTGAGTAGGGGGGGAGGAAACGCGAGTAGGAGGGGAGGAAAGGTGAGTAGAGGGGAGGAAACATGAGTAGGGGGGGAGGAAACGCGAGTAGGAAGGGAGGAAAGGTGAGTAGAGGGGAGGAAACGCGAGTAGGGGGGGGGAAACGCGAGTAGGGGGGGAGGAAAGGTGAGTAGAGGGGAGGAAACGCGAGTAGGGGGGGAGGAAACGCGAGTAGGAGGGGAGGAAAGGTGAGTAGAGGGGAGGAAACGCGAGTAGGGGGGGAGGAAACGCGAGTAGGGGGGAAAAGGGAAACCGTTCTTGGATGGGCTGCAAACCAGTTTGTAATTACATGTGAATGGTGAAATGCTACATTGTCCCATGCAATCACAATGTCCTCATGTTTCCTCCCAGCTGTTCTCTTTCTGCTTCTGGCACCAACTATTGGTGGAGGTCATCTAAAAACAAAAGAAGGCGCTTAGTGTTGTTGGGATCAATCTGGCATTTCTGCAGGACCAAACCAGCACTCCAGATTGCAGAACACATTGTGATATTCGTTTCTTCCCCGCTGACGTGTTTTTGCCAGGTTAAACCCTGCCTCGTCTACAGAAATTATTTCATGAGGGGTCTGTTTAGCCTCCAAATCCATGACTCTGAATGACATCTGTTTCATTGGAACTCCGTGTTTGGTCAGAGTCCGAGCCATGGTGGTCAGGCTGGTGCTTTCCACACTGTGAAATACCAGGTTGTCCTCATCAATTCTGGTCTGAATTTCTCTCAGTTTTATTGCATTGTCAGCAATGACCAATCCTACAACGGCATGCTCTTGGTCTTCACTGATTAGCTTTCCTCTTCCCCCAGAGGGAGGAAAACTTTGCGCCCTTTAGAGGAACAAAAATGCAACGTATGTATTTGCATTGGGACAGGTGGACCTACAGTCACTGTGGGACATAGCAACAGTAATGATAGAAGAAGCCCTTGTGAAATGCATTACTTACCTTTTGGCTTGTTGAAAATTCAGGATAATGGAAGCCACGGTTGACCGTCTGAGATTAGGCTGGACTCTTTCACCAGCCTCTCTCAGTGATAGACCATGGTATTAGGCTAACTCTTTAACCAGCCTCTCTTAGTGATAGACCATGGTATTAGACTAACTCTTTAACCAGCCTCTCTGAGTGATATACCATTGGTATTAGGCTGGACTCTTTCACCAGTCTCTCTTAGTGATAGACCGTGGTATTAGGCTAACTCTTTAACCAGCCTCTCTCAGTGATAGACCATGGTATTAGGCTGGACTCTTCAACCAGCCTCTCTCAGTGATAGACCATGGTATTAGGCTAACTCTTTAACCAGCCTCTCTCAGTGATAGACCATGGTATTAGGATGGACTCTTTAACCAGCCTCTAAGTGATAGACCATGGTATTAGGCTGGACTCTTTAACCAGCCTCTCTCAGTGATATATCATTGGTATTAGGCTGGACTCTTTAACCAGCCTCTCTCAGTGATAGACCATGGTATTAGGCTAACTCTTTAACCAGCCTCTCTTAGTGATAGACCATGGTATTAGGCTAACTCTTTAACCAGCCTCTCTGAGTGATATACCATTGGTATTAGGCTGGACTCGTTCACCAGCCTCTCTCAGTGATAGACCATCGGTATTAGGCTGGACTCTTTCACCAGTCTCTCTTAGTGATAGAACATGGTATTCGGCATACTCTTTAACCAGCCTCTCTTAGTGATAGACCATGGTATTAGGCTAACTCTTTAACCAGCCTCTCTCAGTGATAGACCATGATATTAGGCTGGACTCTTTAACCAGCCTATCTCAGTGATAGACCATGGTATTCGGCTGGACGCTTTCACCAGCCTCTCTCAGTGATACACCATTGGTATTAGGCTGGACTCTTTAACCAGCCTCTCTCAGTGATAGACCATGGTATTAGGCTGGACTCTTTAACCAGCCTCTCAGTGATAGACCATTGGTATTAGGCTAACTCTATAACCAGCCTCTCTCAGTGATATACCATTGGTATTAGGCTGGACTCTTTAACCAGCCTCTCTTAGTGATAGACCATGGTATTAGGCTAACTCTTTAACCAGCCTCTCTCAGTGATAGACCATTGGTATTAGGCTGGACTCTTTCACCAGTCTCTCTTAGTGATAGACCATGGTATTAGGCTAACTCTTTAACCAGCCTCTCTCAGTGATAGACCATTGGTATTAGGCTGGACTCTTTCACCAGTCTCTCTTAGTGATAGACCATGGTATTAGGCTAACTCTTTAACCAGCCTCTCTCAGTGATAGACCATTGGTATTAGGCTGGACTCTTCAACCAGCCTCTCTCAGTGATAGACCATGGTATTAAGCTGGACTCTTTCACCAGCCTCTCTCAGTGATATACCATGGTGTTAAGCTGGACTCTTTCACCAGCCTCTCTCAGTGATATACCATGGTATTAGGCTGGACTCTTTCACCAGTCTCTCTTAGTGATAGACCACTGGTATTAGGCTGGACACTTTCACCACTCTCTCTTTGTGATAGACCATGGTATTAGGGTAACTCTTTAACCAGCCTCTCTCAGTGATAGACCATGGTATTAGGCTGGACTCTTTAACAAGCCTCTCTTAGTGATAGACCATGGTATTAGGCTAACTCTTTAACCAGCCCCTCTCGGTGATAGACCATGGTATTCGGCTGGACTCTTTAACCAGCCTCTCTCAGTGATATACCATTGGTATTAGGCTGGACTCTTTAACCAGCCTCTCTCAGTGATAGACCATGGTATTAAGATGGACTCTTTAACCAGCCTCTCTCAGTGATAGACCATGGTATTAGGCTGGACTCTTTAACCAGCCTCTCAGTGATAGACCATTGGTATTAGGCTAACTCTATAACCAGCCTCTCTCAGTGATAGACCATGATATTAGGCTGGACTCTTTAACCAGCCTCTCTCAGTGATAGACCATAGTATTAGGCTGGACTCTTTCACCACTCTCTCTTAGTGATAGACCATGGTATTAGGCTGGACTCTTTCACCAGTCTCTCTTAGTGATAGACCATGGTATTAGGCTAACACTTTAACCAGCCTCTCTCAGTGATAGACCATGGTATTAGGCTGGACTCTTTAACCAGCCCCTCTTAGTGATAGACCATGGTATTAGGCTAACTCTTTAACCAGCCCCTCTCAGTGATAGACCATGGTATTAGGCTGGACTCTTTAACCAGCCTCTCTCAGTGATAGACCATGGTATTAGGCTGGACTCTTTAACCAGCCTCTCTCAGGGATATACCATTGGTATTAGGCTGAACTCTTTAACCAGCCTCTCTCAGTGATAGACCATGGTATTAGGCTAACTTTTAACCAGCCTCTCTTAGTGATAGACTGGTATTAGGCACTTTCACCAGCCTCTCTTTGTGATAGACCATGGTATTAGGCTGGACTCTTTAACCAGCCTCTCTCAGTGATAGACCATGGTATTAGGCTGGACTCTTTAAGTCTCTCTTAGTGATAGAACATGGTATTCTCTCTTAGTGATAGACCATGGTATTAGGCTAACTCTTTAACCAGCCTCTCTCAGTGATACCAGCTGGACTCTTTAACTCTCAGTGATAGACCATGGTATTAGGCTGGACTCTTTATACACCAGGTATTAGGCTGGACTCTTTAACAGTGATAGACCATGGTATTAGGCTGGACTCTTTAACCAGCCTCTCAGTGATAGACCATTGGTATTAGGCTAACTCTATAACCAGCCTCTCTCAGTGATATACCATTGGTATTAGGCTGGACTCTTTAACCAGGTGATTGGTATTAGGCTAACTCTTTAACCAGCCTCTCTCAGTGATAGACCATTGGTATTAGGCTGGACTCTTTCACCAGTCTCTCTTAGTGATAGACCATGGTATTAGGCTAACTCTTTAACCAGCCTCTCTCAGTGATAGACCATTGGTATTAGGCTGGACTCTTTCACCAGTCTCTCTTAGTGATAGACCATGGTATTAGGCTAACTCTTTAACCAGCCTCTCTCAGTGATAGACCATTGGTATTAGGCTGGACTCTTCAACCAGCCTCTCTCAGTGATAGACCATGGTATGGACTCTTTCACCAGCCTCTCTCAGTGATATACCATGGTGTTAAGCTGGACTCTTTCACCAGCCTCTCTCAGTGATATACCATGGTATTAGGCTGGACTCTTTCACCAGTCTCTCTTAGTGATAGACCACTGGTATTAGGCTGGACACTTTCACCACTCTCTCTTTGTGATAGACCATAGTATTAGGGTAACTCTTTAACCAGCCTCTCTCAGTGATAGACCATGGTATTAGGCTGGACTCTTTAACAAGCCTCTCTTAGTGATAGACCATGGTATTAGGCTAACTCTTTAACCAGCCCCTCTCGGTGATAGACCATGGTATTCGGCTGGACTCTTTAACCAGCCTCTCTCAGTGATATACCATTGGTATTAGGCTGGACTCTTTAACCAGCCTCTCTCAGTGATAGACCATGGTATTAAGATGGACTCTTTAACCAGCCTGTGATAGACCATGGTATTAGGCTGGACTCTTTAACCAGCCTCTCAGTGATAGACCATTGTATTAGGCTATCTATAACCAGCCTCTCTCAGTGATAGACCATGATATTAGGCTGGACTCTTTAACCAGCCTCTCAGTGATAGACCATAGTATTAGGCTGGACTCTTTCACCACTCTGTGATAGACCATGGTATTAGGCTTTTTCACCAGCCTCTCTTAGTGATAGACCATGGTATTAGGCTAACACTTTAACCAGCCTCTCTCAGTGATAGACCATGGTATTAGGCTGGACTCTTTAACCAGCCCCTCTTAGTGATAGACCATGGTATTAGGCTAACTCTTTAACCAGCCCCTCTCAGTGATAGACCATGGTATTAGGCTGGACTCTTTAACCAGCCTCTCTCAGTGATAGACCATGGTATTAGGCTGGACTCTTTAACCAGCCTCTCTCAGGGATATACCATTGGTATTAGGCTGAACTCTTTAACCAGCCTCTCTCAGTGATAGACCATGGTATTAGGCTAACTCTTTAACCAGCCTCTCTCAGTGATAGACCACTGGTATTAGGCTGGACACTTTCACCAGTCTCTCTTTGTGATAGACCATGGTATTAGGCTAACTCTTTAACCAGCCTCTCTCAGTGATAGACCATGGTATTAGGCTAACTCTTTAACCAGCCCCTCTCGGTGATAGACCATGGTATTAGGCTGGACTCTTTAACCAGCCTCTCTCAGTGATAGACCATGGTATTAGGCTGGACTCTTTAACCAGCCTCTCTCAGTGATATACCATTGGTATTAGGCTGGACTCTTTAACCAGCCTCTCTCAGTGATAGACCATGGTATTAGGCTAACTCTTTAACCAGCCTCTCTCAGTGATAGACCATTGGTATTAGGCTGGACTCTTTCACCAGTCTCTCTTAGTGATAGACCATGGCATTAGGCTAACACTTTAACCAGCCTCTCTCAGTGATACACCATTGGTATTAGGCTGGATTCTTTCACCAGTCTCTCTTAGTGATAGAACATGGTATTATACTCGGCCTCTCTTAGTGATAGACCATGGTATTAGGCTAACTCTTTAACCAGCCTCTCTCAGTGATAGACCATGATATTAGGCTGGACTCTTTAACCAGCCTCTCTCAGTGATAGACCATAGTATTAGGCTGGACTCTTTCACCACACTCTCTTAGTGATAGACCATGGTATTAGGCTAACTCTTTAACCAGCCTCTCTCAGTGATAGACCATGGTATTAGGCTGGACTCTTTAACCAGCCTCTCTTAGTGATAGGCCATGGTATTCGGCTGGACGCTTTCACCAGCCTCTCTCAGTGATACACCATTGGTATTAGGCTGGACTCTTTAACCAGCCTCTCTCAGTGATAGACCATGGTATTAGGCTGGACTCTTTAACCAGCCTCTCAGTGATAGACCATTGGTATTAGGTTAACTCTATAACCAGCCTCTCTCAGTGATATACCATTGGTATTAGGCTGGACTCTTTAACCAGCCTCTCTCAGTGATAGACCATGGTATTAGGCTAACTCTTTAACCAGCCTCTCTCAGTGATACACCATTGGTATTAGGCTGGACTCTTTCACCAGTCTCTCTTAGTGATAGAACATGGTATTAGGCGTACTCTTTAACCAGCCTCTCTTAGTGATAGACCATGGTATTACTCTAACTCTTTAACCAGCCTCTCTCAGTGATAGACCATGGTATTAGGCTGGACTCTTTAACCAGCCTCTCACAGTGATAGACCATGGTATTAGGCTGGACTCTTTCACCACTCTCTCTTAGTGATAGACCATGGTATTAGGCTAACTCCTTAACCAGTCTCTAAGTGATAGACCATGGTATTAGGCTGGACTCTTTAACCAGCCTCTCTCAGTGATAGACCATAGTATTAGGCTGGACTCTTTCACCACTCTCTCTTAGTGATAGACCATGGTATTAGGCTTACTCTTTAACCAGCCTCTCTTAGTGATAGACCATGGTATTAGGCTAACTCTTTAACCAGCCTCTCTCAGTGATAGACCATGGTATTAGGCTAACTCTTTAACCAGCCCCTCTCGGTGATAGACCATGGTATTCGGCTGGACTCTTTAACCAGCCTCTCTCAGTGATAGACCATGGTATTAGGCTGGACTCTTTAACCAGCCTCTCTCAGTGATATACCATTGGTATTAGGCTGGACTCTTTAACCAGCCTCTCAGTGATAGACCATTGGTATTAGGCTGGACTCTTTCACCAGTCTCTCTTAGTGATAGACCATGGTATTAGGCTAACTCTTTAACCAGCCTCTCTCAGTGATAGACCATTGGTATTAGGCTGGACTCTTTCACCAGTCTCTCTTAGTGATAGACCATGGTATTAGGCTAACACTTTAACCAGCCTCTCTCAGTGATACACCATTGGTATTAGGCTGGACTCTTTCACCAGTCTCTCTTAGTGATAGAACATGGTATTCGGCATACTCTTTAACCAGCCTCTCTTAGTGATAGACCATGGTATTAGGCTAACTCTTTAACCAGCCTCTCTCAGTGATAGACCATGATATTAGGCTGGACTCTTTAACCAGCCTCTCTCAGTGATAGACCATAGTATTAGGCTGGACTCTTTCACCACTCTCTCTTAGTGATAGAACATGGTATTAGGCTTACTCTTTAACCAGCCTCTCTTATTGATAGACCATGGTATTAGGCTAACTCTTTAACCAGCCTCTCTCAGTGATAGACCATGGTATTAGGCTGGACTCTTTAACCAGCCTCTCTCAGTGATAGACCATGGTATTAGGCTGGACTCTTTCAGCACTCTCTCTTAGTGATAGACCATGGTATTAGGCTAACACTTTAACCAGCCTCTCTCAGTGATACACCATTGGTATTAGGCTGGACTCTTTCACCAGTCTCTCTTAGTGATAGAACATGGTATTAGGCGTACTCTTTAACCAGCCTCTCTTAGTGATAGACCATGGTATTACTCTAACTCTTTAACCAGCCTCTCTCAGTGATAGACCATGGTATTAGGCTGGACTCTTTAACCAGCCTCTCACAGTGATAGACCATGGTATTAGGCTGGACTCTTTCACCACTCTCTCTTAGTGATAGACCATGGTATTAGGCTAACTCTTTAACCAGCCTCTAAGTGATAGACCATGGTATTAGGCTGGACTCTTTAACCAGCCTCTCTCAGTGATATATCATTGGTATTAGGCTGGACTCTTTAACCAGCCTCTCAGTGATAGACCATGGTATTAGGCTAACTCTTTAACCAGCCTCTCTTAGTGATAGACCATGGTATTAGGCTAACTCTTTCACCAGCCTCCCTCAGTGATAGACCATGGTATTAGGATGGACTCTTTAACCAGCCTCTCAGTGATAGACCATGGTATTAGGCTGGACTCTTTAACCAGCCTCTCTCAGTGATATACCATTGGTATTAGGCTGGACTCTTTAACCAGCCTCTCAGTGATAGAACATGGTATTAGGCTGGACTCTTTAACCAGCCTCTCTTAGTGATAGACCATGGTATTAGGATGGACTCTTTAACCAGCCTCTCTCAGTGATAGACCATGGTATTAGGCTGGACTCTTTAACCAGCCTCTCTCAGTGTTAGACCATGTTATTGGGCTAACTCTTTAACCAGCCTCTCTCAGTGATAGACCATTGGTAGTAGGCTGGACTCTTTCACCAGTCTCTCTTAGTGATAGACCATGGTATTAGGCTAACTCTTTAACCAGCCTCTCTCAGTGATAGACCATTGGTAGTAGGCTGGACTCTTTCACCAGTCTCTCTTAGTGATAGACCATGGTATTAGGCTAACTCTTTAACCAGCCTCTCTCAGTGATACACCATTGGTATTAGGCTGGACTCTTTCACCAGTCTCTCTTAGTGATAGACCATGGTATTAGGCTAACTCTTTAACCAGCCTCTCTTAGTGATAGACCATGGTATTAGGCTAACTCTTTAACCAGCCTCTCTCAGTGAAAGACCATGGTATTAGGCTAACTCTTTAACCAGCCTCTCTCAGTGATATACCATTGGAATTAGGCTGGACTCTTTCACCAGTCTCTCTCAGTGATAGACCATGGTATTAGGCTAACTCTTTAACCAGCCTCTCTTAGTGATAGAACCTGGTATTAGGCTAACTCTTTAACCAGCCTCTCTCAGTGATATACCATTGGTATTAGGCTGGACTCTTTCACCAGTCTCTCTTAGTGATAGACCATGGTATTAGGCTAACTCTTTAACCAGCCTCTCTTAGTGATAGACCATGGTATTAGGCTAACTCTTTAACCAGCCTCTCAGTAAAAGACCATGGTATTAGGCTGGACTCTTTAACCAGCCTCTCTCAGTGATAGACCATGGTATTAGGCTGGACTCTTTCACCAGTCTCTCAAAGTGATAGACCATGGTATTAGGCTAACTCTTTAACCAGCCTCTCATAGTGATATACCATTGGTATTAGGCCGGACTCTTTAACCAGCCTCTCAGTGATAGACCATTGTATTAGGCTGGACTCTTTAACCAGCCTCTCTTAGTGATAGACCATGGTATTAGGCTAACTCTTTAACCAGCCTCTCTCAGTGATAGACCATGGTATTAGGCTGGACTCTTTAACCAGCCTCTCTCAGTGATAGACCATGGTATTAGGCTGGAATCTTTAACCAGCCTCTCTCAGTGATAGACCATGGTATTAGGCTAACTCTTTAACCAGCCTCTCTTAGTGATAGACCATGGTATTAGGCTAACTCTTTAACCAGCCTCTCTCAGTGATAGACCATGGTATTAGGCTAACTCTTTCACCAGCCTCCCTCAGTGATAGACCATGGTATTAGGATGGACTCTTTAACCAGCCTCTCAGTGATAGACCATGGTATTAGGCTGGACTCTTTAACCAGCCTCTCTCAGTGATATACCATTGGTATTAGGCTGGACTCTTTAACCAGCCTCTCAGTGATAGAACATGGTATTAGGCTGGACTCTTTAACCAGCCTCTCTTAGTGATAGACCATGGTATTAGGATGGACTCTTTAACCAGCCTCTCTCAGTGATAGACCATGGTATTAGGCTGGACTCTTTAACCAGCCTCTCTCAGTGTTAGACCATGTTATTGGGCTAACTCTTTAACCAGCCTCTCTCAGTGATAGACCATTGGTAGTAGGCTGGACTCTTTCACCAGTCTCTCTTAGTGATAGACCATGGTATTAGGCTAACTCTTTAACCAGCCTCTCTCAGTGATAGACCATTGGTAGTAGGCTGGACTCTTTCACCAGTCTCTCTTAGTGATAGACCATGGTATTAGGCTAACTCTTTAACCAGCCTCTCTCAGTGATACACCATTGGTATTAGGCTGGACTCTTTCACCAGTCTCTCTTAGTGATAGACCATGGTATTAGGCTAACTCTTTAACCAGCCTCTCTCAGTGATAGACCATTGGTAGTAGGCTGGACTCTTTCACCAGTCTCTCTTAGTGATAGACCATGGTATTAGGCTAACTCTTTAACCAGCCTCTCTCAGTGATACACCATTGGTATTAGGCTGGACTCTTTCACCAGTCTCTCTTAGTGATAGACCATGGTATTAGGCTAACTCTTTAACCAGCCTCTCTTAGTGATAGACCATGGTATTAGGCTAACTCTTTAACCAGCCTCTCTCAGTGAAAGACCATGGTATTAGGCTAACTCTTTAACCAGCCTCTCTCAGTGATATACCATTGGAATTAGGCTGGACTCTTTCACCAGTCTCTCTCAGTGATAGACCATGGTATTAGGCTAACTCTTTAACCAGCCTCTCTTAGTGATAGACCATGGTATTAGGCTAACTCTTTAACCAGCCTCTCTCAGTGATATACCATTGGTATTAGGCTGGACTCTTTCACCAGTCTCTCTTAGTGATAGACCATGGTATTAGGCTAACTCTTTAACCAGCCTCTCTTAGTGATAGACCATGGTATTAGGCTAACTCTTTAACCAGCCTCTCTCAGTAAAAGACCATGGTATTAGGCTGGACTCTTTAACCAGCCTCTCTCAGTGATAGACCATGGTATTAGGCTGGACTCTTTCACCAGTCTCTCAAAGTGATAGACCATGGTATTAGGCTAACTCTTTAACCAGCCTCTCATAGTGATATACCATTGGTATTAGGCCGGACTCTTTAACCAGCCTCTCAGTGATAGACCATTGTATTAGGCTGGACTCTTTAACCAGCCTCTCTTAGTGATAGACCATGGTATTAGGCTAACTCTTTAACCAGCCTCTCTCAGTGATAGACCATGGTATTGGGCTGGACTCTTTAACCAGCCTCTCTCAGTGATAGACCATGGTATTAGGCTGGAATCTTTAACCAGCCTCTCTCAGTGATAGACCATGGTATTAGGCTAACTCTTTAACCAGCCTCTCTTAGTGATAGACCATGGTATTAGGCTAACTCTTTAACCAGCCTCTCTCAGTGATAGACCATTGGTAGTAGGCTGGACTCTTTCACCAGTCTCTCTTAGTGATAGACCATGGTATTAGGCTAACTCTTTAACCAGCCTCTCTCAGTGATAGGCCATTGGTAGTAGGCTGGACTCTTTCACCAGTCTCTCTTAGTGATAGACCATGGTATTAGGCTAACTCTTTAACCAGCCTCTCTCAGTGATACACCATTGGTATTAGGCTGGACTCTTTCACCAGTCTCTCTTAGTGATAGACCATGGTATTAGGCTAACTCTTTAACCAGTCTCTCTTAGTGATAGACCGTGGTATTAGGCTAACTCTTTAACCATCCTCTCTCAGTGATAGACCATGGTATTAGGCTGGACTCTTCAACCAGCCTCTCTCAGTGATAGACCATGGTATTAGGCTAACTCTTTAACCAGCCTCTCTCAGTGATATACCATTGGTATTAGGCTGGACTCTTTAACCAGACTCTCTTAGTGATAGAACATGGTATTAGGCTAACTCTTTAACCAGCCTCTCTTAGTGATAGACCATGGTATTAGGATGGACTCTTTAACCAGCCTCTCTCAGTGATAGACCATGGTATTAGGCTAACTCTTTAACCAGCCTCTCTTAGTGATAGACCATGGTATTAGGCTAACTTTTCACCAGCCTCCTCAGTGATAGACCATGGTATTAGGATGGACTCTTTAACCAGCCTCTCAGTGATAGACCATGGTATTAGGCTGGACTCTTTAACCAGCCTCTCTCAGTGATATACCATTGGTATTAGGCTGGACTCTTTAACCAGCCTCTCAGTGATAGAACATGGTATTAGGCTGGACTCTTTAACCAGCCTCTCTTAGTGATAGACCATGGTATTAGGATGGACTCTTTAACCAGCCTCTCTCAGTGATAGACCATGGTATTAGGCTGGACTCTTTAACCAGCCTCTCTCAGTGTTAGACCATGTTATTGGGCTAACTCTTTAACCAGCCTCTCTTAGTGATAGACCATGGTATTAGGATGGACTCTTTAACCAGCCTCTCTCAGTGATAGACCATGGTATTAGGCTGGACTCTTTAACCAGCCTCTCTCAGTGATATACCATTGGTATTAGGCTGGACTCTTTAACCAGCCTCTCTCAGTGATAGACCATTGGTATTAGGCTGGACTCTTTCACCAGTCTCTCTTAGTGATAGACCATGGTATTAGGCTAACTCTTTAACCAGCCTCTCTCAGTGATAGACCATTGGTATTAGGCTGGACTCTTTCACCAGTCTCTCTTAGTGATAGACCATGGTATTAGGCTAACACTTTAACCAGCCTCTCTCAGTGATACACCATTGGTATTAGGCTGGACTCTTTCACCAGTCTCTCTTAGTGATAGAACATGGTATTAGGCTAACTCTTTAACCAGCCTCTCTTAGTGATAGACCATGGTATTAGGCTAACTCTTTAACCAGCCTCTCTCAGTGATATACCATTGGTATTAGGCTGGACTCTTTCACCAGTCTCTCTAGTGATAGACCATGGTATTAGGCTAACTCTTTAACCAGCCTCTCTTAGTGATAAACCATGGTATTAGGCTAACTCTTTAACCAGCCTCTCTCAGTGAAAGACCATGGTATTAGGCTGGACTCTTTAACCAGCCTCTCTCAGTGATAGACCATGGTATTAGGCTGGACTCTTTCACCAGTCTCTCAAAGTGATAGACCATGGTATTAGGCTAACTCTTTAACCAGCCTCTCATAGTGATATACCATTGGTATTAGGCTGGACTCTTTAACCAGCCTCTCAGTGATAGACCATTGTATTAGGCTGGACTCTTTAACCAGCCTCTCTTAGTGATAGACCATGGTATTAGGCTAACTCTTTAACCAGCCTCTCTCAGTGATAGACCATGGTATTAGGCTGGACTCTTTAACCAGCCTCTCTCAGTGATAGACCATGGTATTAGGCTGGACTCTTTAACCAGCCTCTCAGTGATAGACCATTGGTATTAGGCTAACTCTTTAACCAGCCTCTCTCAGTGATATACCATTGGTATTAGGCTGGAATCTTTAACCAGCCTCTCTCAGTGATAGACCATGGTATTAGGCTAACTCTTTAACCAGCCTCTCTTAGTGATAGACCATGGTATTAGGCTAACTCTTTAACCAGCGTCTCTCAGTGATAGACCATTGGTAGTAGGCTGGACTCTTTCACCAGTCTCTCTTAGTGATAGACCATGGTATTAGGCTAACTCTTTAACCAGCCTCTCTTAGTGATAGACCATGGTATTAGGCTAACTCTTTCACCAGCCTCCCTCAGTGATGGACCATGGTATTAGGATGGACTCTTTCACCAGTCTCTCTTAGTGATAGACCATGGTATTAGGCTAACTCTTTAACCAGTCTCTCTTAGTGATAGACCGTGGTATTAGGCTAACTCTTTAACCATCCTCTCTCAGTGATAGACCATGGTATTAGGCTGGACTCTTCAACCAGCCTCTCTCAGTGATAGACCATGGTATTAGGCTAACTCTTTAACCAGCCTCTCTCAGTGATATACCATTGGTATTAGGCTGGACTCTTTAACCAGACTCTCTTAGTGATAGAACATGGTATTAGGCTAACTCTTTAACCAGCCTCTCTTAGTGATAGACCATGGTATTAGGATGGACTCTTTAACCAGCCTCTCTCAGTGATAGACCATGGTATTAGGCTAACTCTTTAACCAGCCTCTCTTAGTGATAGACCATGGTATTAGGCTAACTCTTTCACCAGCCTCCCTCAGTGATAGACCATGGTATTAGGATGGACTCTTTAACCAGCCTCTCAGTGATAGACCATGGTATTAGGCTGGACTCTTTAACCAGCCTCTCTCAGTGATATACCATTGGTATTAGGCTGGACTCTTTAACCAGCCTCTCAGTGATAGAACATGGTATTAGGCTGGACTCTTTAACCAGCCTCTCTTAGTGATAGACCATGGTATTAGGATGGACTCTTTAACCAGCCTCTCTCAGTGATAGACCATGGTATTAGGCTGGACTCTTTAACCAGCCTCTCTCAGTGTTAGACCATGTTATTGGGCTAACTTTTAACCAGCCTCTCTTAGTGATAGACCATGGTATTAGGATGGACTCTTTAACCAGCCTCTCTCAGTGATAGACCATGGTATTAGGCTGGACTCTTTAACCAGCCTCTCTCAGTGATATACCATTGGTATTAGGCTGGACTCTTTAACCAGCCTCTCTCAGTGATAGACCATTGGTATTAGGCTGGACTCTTTCACCAGTCTCTTAGTGATAGACCATGGTATTAGGCTAACTCTTTAACCAGCCTCTCTCAGTGATAGACCATTGGTATTAGGCTGGACTCTTTCACCAGTCTCTCTTAGTGATAGACCATGGTATTAGGCTAACACTTTAACCAGCCTCTCTCAGTGATACACCATTGGTATTAGGCTGGACTCTTTCACCAGTCTCTCTTAGTGATAGAACATGGTATTAGGCTAACTCTTTAACCAGCCTCTCTTAGTGATAGACCATGGTATTAGGCTAACTCTTTAACCAGCCTCTCTCAGTGATATACCATTGGTATTAGGCTGGACTCTTTCACCAGTCTCTCTTAGTGATAGACCATGGTATTAGGCTAACTCTTTAACCAGCCTCTCTTAGTGATAAACCATGGTATTAGGCTAACTCTTTAACCAGCCTCTCTCAGTGAAAGACCATGGTATTAGGCTGGACTCTTTAACCAGCCTCTCTCAGTGATAGACCATGGTATTAGGCTGGACTCTTTCACCAGTCTCTCAAAGTGATAGACCATGGTATTAGGCTAACTCTTTAACCAGCCTCTCATAGTGATATACCATTGGTATTAGGCTGGACTCTTTAACCAGCCTCTCAGTGATAGACCATTGTATTAGGCTGGACTCTTTAACCAGCCTCTCTTAGTGATAGACCATGGTATTAGGCTAACTCTTTAACCAGCCTCTCTCAGTGATAGACCATGGTATTAGGCTGGACTCTTTAACCAGCCTCTCTCAGTGATAGACCATGGTATTAGGCTGGACTCTTTAACCAGCCTCTCAGTGATAGACCATTGGTATTAGGCTAACTCTTTAACCAGCCTCTCTCAGTGATATACCATTGGTATTAGGCTGGAATCTTTAACCAGCCTCTCTCAGTGATAGACCATGGTATTAGGCTAACTCTTTAACCAGCCTCTCTTAGTGATAGACCATGGTATTAGGCTAACTCTTTAACCAGCGTCTCTCAGTGATAGACCATTGGTAGTAGGCTGGACTCTTTCACCAGTCTCTCTTAGTGATAGACCATGGTATTAGGCTAACTCTTTAACCAGCCTCTCTTAGTGATAGACCATGGTATTAGGCTAACTCTTTCACCAGCCTCCCTCAGTGATGGACCATGGTATTAGGATGGACTCTTTAACCAGCCTCTCAGTGATAGACCATGGTATTAGGCTGGACTCTTTAACCAGCCTCTCTCAGTGATATACCATTGGTATTAGGCTGGACTCTTTAACCAGCCTCTCAGTGATAGAACATGGTATTAGGCTGGACTCTTTAACCAGCCTCTCTTAGTGATAGACCATGGTATTAGGATGGACTCTTTAACCAGCCTCTCTCAGTGATAGACCATGGTATTAGGCTGGACTCTTTAACCAGCCTCTCTCAGTGTTAGACCATGTTATTGGGCTAACTCTTTAACCAGCCTCTCTCAGTGATAGACCATTGGTAGTAGGCTGGACTCTTTCACCAGTCTCTCTTAGTGATAGACCATGGTATTAGGCTAACTCTTTAACCAGCCTCTCTCAGTGATAGACCATTGGTAGTAGGCTGGACTCTTTCACCAGTCTCTCTTAGTGATAGACCATGGTATTAGGCTAACTCTTTAACCAGCCTCTCTCAGTGATACACCATTGGTATTAGGCTGGACTCTTTCACCAGTCTCTCTTAGTGATAGACCATGGTATTAGGCTAACTCTTTAACCAGCCTCTCTTAGTGATAGACCATGGTATTAGGCTAACTCTTTAACCAGCCTCTCTCAGTGAAAGACCATGGTATTAGGCTAACTCTTTAACCAGCCTCTCTCAGTGATATACCATTGGAATTAGGCTGGACTCTTTCACCAGTCTCTCTCAGTGATAGACCATGGTATTAGGCTAACTCTTTAACCAGCCTCTCTTAGTGATAGACCATGGTATTAGGCTAACTCTTTAACCAGCCTCTCTCAGTGATATACCATTGGTATTAGGCTGGACTCTTTCACCAGTCTCTCTTAGTGATAGACCATGGTATTAGGCTAACTCTTCAACCAGCCTCTCTTAGTGATAGACCATGGTATTAGGCTAACTCTTTAACCAGCCTCTCTCAGTGAAAGACCATGGTATTAGGCTGGACTCTTTAACCAGCCTCTCTCAGTGATAGACCATGGTATTAGGCTGGACTCTTTCACCAGTCTCTCAAAGTGATAGACCATGGTATTAGGCTAACTCTTTAACCAGCCTCTCATAGTGATATACCATTGGTATTAGGCTGGACTCTTTCACCAGTCTCTCTTAGTGATAGACCATGGTATTAGGCTAACTCTTTAACCAGCCTCTCTCAGTGAAAGACCATGGTATTAGGCTGGACTCTTTAACCAGCCTCTCTCAGTGATAGACCATGGTATTAGGCTGGACTCTTTCACCAGTCTCTCAAAGTGATAGACCATGGTATTAGGCTAACTCTTTAACCAGCCTCTCATAGTGATATACCATTGGTATTAGGCTGGACTCTTTAACCAGCCTCTCAGTGATAGACCATTGTATTAGGCTGGACTCTTTAACCAGCCTCTCTTAGTGATAGACCATGGTATTAGGCTAACTCTTTAACCAGCCTCTCTCAGTGATAGACCATGGTATTAGGCTGGACTCTTTAACCAGCCTCTCTCAGTGATAGACCATGGTATTAGGCTGGACTCTTTAACCAGCCTCTCAGTGATAGACCATTGGTATTAGGCTAACTCTTTAACCAGCCTCTCTCAGTGATATACCATTGGTATTAGGCTGGAATCTTTAACCAGCCTCTCTCAGTGATAGACCATGGTATTAGGCTAACTCTTTAACCAGCCTCTCTTAGTGATAGACCATGGTATTAGGCTAACTCTTTAACCAGCGTCTCTCAGTGATAGACCATTGGTAGTAGGCTGGACTCTTTCACCAGTCTCTCTTAGTGATAGACCATGGTATTAGGCTAACTCTTTAACCAGCCTCTCTTAGTGATAGACCATGGTATTAGGCTAACTCTTTCACCAGCCTCCTCAGTGATGGACCATGGTATTAGGATGGACTCTTTAACCAGCCTCTCAGTGATAGACCATGGTATTAGGCTGGACTCTTTAACCAGCCTCTCTCAGTGATATACCATTGGTATTAGGCTGGACTCTTTAACCAGCCTCTCAGTGATAGAACATGGTATTAGGCTGGACTCTTTAACCAGCCTCTCTTAGTGATAGACCATGGTATTAGGATGGACTCTTTAACCAGCCTCTCTCAGTGATAGACCATGGTATTAGGCTGGACTCTTTAACCAGCCTCTCAGTGTTAGACCATGTTATTGGGCTAACTCTTTAACCAGCCTCTCTCAGTGATAGACCATTGGTAGTAGGCTGGACTCTTTCACCAGTCTCTCTTAGTGATAGACCATGGTATTAGGCTAACTCTTTAACCAGCCTCTCTCAGTGATAGACCATTGGTAGTAGGCTGGACTCTTTCACCAGTCTCTCTTAGTGATAGACCATGGTATTAGGCTAACTCTTTAACCAGCCTCTCTCAGTGATACACCATTGGTATTAGGCTGGACTCTTTCACCAGTCTCTCTTAGTGATAGACCATGGTATTAGGCTAACTCTTTAACCAGCCTCTCTTAGTGATAGACCATGGTATTAGGCTAACTCTTTAACCAGCCTCTCTCAGTGAAAGACCATGGTATTAGGCTAACTCTTTAACCAGCCTCTCTCAGTGATATACCATTGGAATTAGGCTGGACTCTTTCACCAGTCTCTCTCAGTGATAGACCATGGTATTAGGCTAACTCTTTAACCAGCCTCTCTTAGTGATAGACCATGGTATTAGGCTAACTCTTTAACCAGCCTCTCTCAGTGATATACCATTGGTATTAGGCTGGACTCTTTCACCAGTCTCTCTTAGTGATAGACCATGGTATTAGGCTAACTCTTCAACCAGCCTCTCTTAGTGATAGACCATGGTATTAGGCTAACTCTTTAACCAGCCTCTCTCAGTGAAAGACCATGGTATTAGGCTGGACTCTTTAACCAGCCTCTCTCAGTGATAGACCATGGTATTAGGCTGGACTCTTTCACCAGTCTCTCAAAGTGATAGACCATGGTATTAGGCTAACTCTTTAACCAGCCTCTCATAGTGATATACCATTGGTATTAGGCTGGACTCTTTCACCAGTCTCTCTTAGTGATAGACCATGGTATTAGGCTAACTCTTTAACCAGCCTCTCTTAGTGATAAACCATGGTATTAGGCTAACTCTTTAACCAGCCTCTCTCAGTGAAAGACCATGGTATTAGGCTGGACTCTTTAACCAGCCTCTCTCAGTGATAGACCATGGTATTAGGCTGGACTCTTTCACCAGTCTCTCAAAGTGATAGACCATGGTATTAGGCTAACTCTTTAACCAGCCTCTCATAGTGATATACCATTGGTATTAGGCTGGACTCTTTAACCAGCCTCTCAGTGATAGACCATTGTATTAGGCTGGACTCTTTAACCAGCCTCTCTTAGTGATAGACCATGGTATTAGGCTAACTCTTTAACCAGCCTCTCTCAGTGATAGACCATGGTATTAGGCTGGACTCTTTAACCAGCCTCTCTCAGTGATAGACCATGGTATTAGGCTGGACTCTTTAACCAGCCTCTCAGTGATAGACCATTGGTATTAGGCTAACTCTTTAACCAGCCTCTCTCAGTGATATACCATTGGTATTAGGCTGGAATCTTTAACCAGCCTCTCTCAGTGATAGACCATGGTATTAGGCTAACTCTTTAACCAGCCTCTCTTAGTGATAGACCATGGTATTAGGCTAACTCTTTAACCAGCCTCTCTCAGTGATAGACCATTGGTAGTAGGCTGGACTCTTTCACCAGTCTCTCTTAGTGATAGACCATGGTATTAGGCTAACTCTTTAACCAGCCTCTCTTAGTGATAGACCATGGTATTAGGCTAACTCTTTCACCAGCCTCCCTCAGTGACGGACCATGGTATTAGGATGGACTCTTTAACCAGCCTCTCAGTGATAGACCATGGTATTAGGCTGGACTCTTTAACCAGCCTCTCTCAGTGATATACCATTGGTATTAGGCTGGACTCTTTAACCAGCCTCTCAGTGATAGAACATGGTATTAGGCTGGACTCTTTAACCAGCCTCTCTTAGTGATAGACCATGGTATTAGGATGTACTCTTTAACCAGCCTCTCTCAGTGATAGACCATGGTATTAGGCTGGACTCTTTAACCAGCCTCTCTCAGTGTTAGACCATGTTATTGGGCTAACTCTTTAACCAGCCTCTCTCAGTGATAGACCATTGGTAGTAGGCTGGACTCTTTCACCAGTCTCTCTTAGTGATAGACCATGGTATTAGGCTAACTCTTTAACCAGCCTCTCTCAGTGATAGACCATTGGTAGTAGGCTGGACTCTTTCACCAGTCTCTCTTAGTGATAGACCATGGTATTAGGCTAACTCTTTAACCAGCCTCTCTCAGTGATACACCATTGGTATTAGGCTGGACTCTTTCACCAGTCTCTCTTAGTGATAGACCATGGTATTAGGCTAACTCTTTAACCAGCCTCTCTTAGTGATAGACCATGGTATTAGGCTAACTCTTTAACCAGCCTCTCTCAGTGAAAGACCATGGTATTAGCCTAACTCTTTAACCAGCCTCTCTCAGTGATATACCATTGGAATTAGGCTGGACTCTTTCACCAGTCTCTCTCAGTGATAGACCATGGTATTAGGCTAACTCTTTAACCAGCCTCTCTTAGTGATAGACCATGGTATTAGGCTAACTCTTTAACCAGCCTCTCTCAGTGATATACCATTGGTATTAGGCTGGACTCTTTCACCAGTCTCTCTTAGTGATAGACCATGGTATTAGGCTAACTCTTCAACCAGCCTCTCTTAGTGATAGACCATGGTATTAGGCTAACTCTTTAACCAGCCTCTCTCAGTGAAAGACCATGGTATTAGGCTGGACTCTTTAACCAGCCTCTCTCAGTGATAGACCATGGTATTAGGCTGGACTCTTTCACCAGTCTCTCAAAGTGATAGACCATGGTATTAGGCTAACTCTTTAACCAGCCTCTCATAGTGATATACCATTGGTATTAGGCTGGACTCTTTAACCAGCCTCTCAGTGATAGACCATTGTATTAGGCTGGACTCTTTAACCAGCCTCTCTTAGTGATAGACCATGGTATTAGGCTAACTCTTTAACCAGCCTCTCTCAGTGATAGACCATGGTATTAGGCTGGACTCTTTAACCAGCCTCTCTCAGTGATAGACCATGGTATTAGGCTGGACTCTTTAACCAGCCTCTCAGTGATAGACCATTGGTATTAGGCTAACTCTTTAACCAGCCTCTCTCAGTGATATACCATTGGTATTAGGCTGGAATCTTTAACCAGCCTCTCTCAGTGATAGACCATGGTATTAGGCTAACTCTTTAACCAGCCTCTCTTAGTGATAGACCATGGTATTAGGCTAACTCTTTAACCAGCCTCTCAGTGATAGACCATTGGTAGTAGGCTGGACTCTTTCACCAGTCTCTCTTAGTGATAGACCATGGTATTAGGCTAACTCTTTAACCAGCCTCTCTCAGTGATAGGCCATTGGTAGTAGGCTGGACTCTTTCACCAGTCTCTCTTAGTGATAGACCATGGTATTAGGCTAACTCTTTAACCAGCCTCTCAGTGATACACCATTGGTATTAGGCTGGACTCTTTCACCAGTCTCTCTTAGTGATAGACCATGGTATTAGGCTAACTCTTTAACCAGTCTCTCTTAGTGATAGACCGTGGTATTAGGCTAACTCTTTAACCATCCTCTCTCAGTGATAGACCATGGTATTAGGCTGGACTCTTCAACCAGCCTCTCTCAGTGATAGACCATGGTATTAGGCTAACTCTTTAACCAGCCTCTCTCAGTGATATACCATTGGTATTAGGCTGGACTCTTTAACCAGACTCTCTTAGTGATAGAACATGGTATTAGGCTAACTCTTCAACCAGCCTCTCTTAGTGATAGACCATGGTATTAGGCTAACTCTTTAACCAGCCTCTCTCAGTGATAGACCATTGGTAGTAGGCTGGACTCTTTCACCAGTCTCTCTTAGTGATAGACCATGGTATTAGGCTAACTCTTTAACCAGCCTCTCTCAGTGATAGGCCATTGGTAGTAGGCTGGACTCTTTCACCAGTCTCTCTTAGTGATAGACCATGGTATTAGGCTAACTCTTTAACCAGCCTCTCTCAGTGATACACCATTGGTATTAGGCTGGACTCTTTCACCAGTCTCTCTTAGTGATAGACCATGGTATTAGGCTAACTTTAACCAGTCTCTCTTAGTGATAGACCGTGGTATTAGGCTAACTCTTTAACCATCCTCTCTCAGTGATAGACCATGGTATTAGGCTGGACTCTTCAACCAGCCTCTCTCAGTGATAGACCATGGTATTAGGCTAACTCTTTAACCAGCCTCTCTCAGTGATATCCCATTGGTATTAGGCTGGACTCTTTAACCAGACTCTCTTAGTGATAGAACATGGTATTAGGCTAACTCTTTAACCAGCCTCTCTTAGTGATAGACCATGGTATTAGGATGGACTCTTTAACCAGCCTCTCTCAGTGATAGACCATGGTATTAGGCTAACTCTTTAACCAGCCTCTCTTAGTGATAGACCATGGTATTAGGCTAACTCTTTAACCAGCCTCTCTCAGTGAAAGACCATGGTATTAGGCTGGACTCTTTAACCAGCCTCTCTCAGTGATAGACCATGGTATTAGGCTTGACTTTTTCACCAGTCTCTCAAAGTGATAGACCATGGTATTAGGATAACTCTTTAACCAGCCTCTCTCAGTGATATACCATTGGTATTAGGCTGGACTCTTTAACCAGACTCTCAGTGATAGAACATGGTATTAGGCTAACTCTTTAACCAGCCTCTCTTAGTGATAGACCATGGTATTAGGATGGACTCTTTAACCAGCCTCTCTCAGTGATAGACCATGGTATTAGGCTGGACTCTTTAACCAGCCTCTCTCAGTGTTTGGACCATGTTATTAGGCTAACTCTTTAACCAGCCTCTCTCAGTGATAGACCATTGGTAGTAGGCTGGACTCTTTCACCAGTCTCTCTTAGTGATAGACCATGGTATTAGGCTAACTCTTTAACCAGCCTCTCTCAGTGATATAACATTGGTATTAGGCTGGACTCTTTCACCAGTCTCTCTTATTGATAGACCATGGTATTAGGCTCACTCTTTAACCAGCCTCTCTCAGTGATACACCATTGGTATTAGGCTGGACTCTTTCACCAGTCTCTCTTAGTGATAGAACATGGTATTAGGCTAACTCTTTAACCAGCCTCTCTTAGTGATAGACCATGGTATTAGGCTAACTCTTTAACCAGCCTCTCTCAGTGAAAGACCATGGTATTAGGCTGGACTCTTTAACCAGCCTCTCTCAGTGATAGACCATGGTATTAGGCTGGACTCTTTCACCAGTCTCTCAAAGTAATAGACCATGGTATTAGGCTAACTCTTTAACCAGCCTCTCTCAGTGATATACCATTGGTATTAGGCTGGACTCTTTAACCAGCCTCTCGGTGATAGACCATGGTATTAGGCTGGACTCTTTAACCAGCCTCTCTTAGTGATAGACCATGGTATTAGGCTAACTCTTTAACCAGCCTCTCTCAGTGATATACCATGGTATTAGGCTGGACACTTTAACCAGCCTCTCTCAGTGATAGACCATGGTATTAGGATAACTCTTTAACCAGCCTCTCTTAGTGATAGACCATGGTATTAGGCTAACTCTTTAACCAGCCTCTCTCAGTGATAGACCATGTTATTAGGCTGGACTCTTTAAACAGCCTCTCTCAGTGATAGACCATGGTATTAGACTAACTCTTTAACCAGCCTCTCTCAGTGATAGACCATGGTATTAGGCTAACTCTTTAACCAGCCTCTCTCAGTGATAGACCATGGTATTAGGCTGGACTATTTAAACAGCCTCTCTCAGTGATAGACCATGGTATTAGGCTGGACTCTTTCACCAGTCTCTCTTAGTGATAGACCATGGTATTAGGCTAACTCTTTAACCAGCCTCTCTCAGTGATAGACCATGGTATTAGGCTGGACTCTTTAACCAGCCTCTCTCAGTGTTAGACCATGTTATTAGGCTAACTCTTTAACCAGCCTCTCTCGGTGATAGACCATTGGTAGTAGGCTGGACTCTTTCACCAGTCTCTCTTAGTGATTGACCATGGTATTAGGCTAACTCTTTAACCAGCCTCTCTCAGTGATAGAACATTGGTATTAGGCTGGACTCTTTCACCAGTCTCTCTAAGTGATAGACCATGGTATTAGGCTAACTCTTTAACCAGCCTCTCTCAGTGATACACCATTGGTAGTAGGCTGGACTCTTTCACCAGTCTCTCTTAGTGATAGACCATGGTATTAGGCTAACTCTTTAACCAGCCTCTCTTAGTGATAGACCATGGTATTAGGCTAACTCTTTAACCAGCCTCTCTCAGTGAAAGACCATGGTATTAGGCTAACTCTTTAACCAGCCTCTCTCAGTGATAGACCATGGTATTAGGCTAACTTTTTAACCAGCCTCTCTCAGTGATATACCATTGGTATTAGGCTGGACTCTTTAACCAGCCTCTCTCAGTGATAGACCATGGTATTAGGCTGGACTCTTTAACCAGCCTCTCAGTGATAGACCATTGGTATTAGGCTAACTCTTTAACCAGCCTCTCTCAGTGATATACCATTGGTATTAGGCTGGACTCTTTAACCAGCCTCTCTCAGTGATAGACCATGGTATTACCCCACCTCTTCAAGGAATACCTAGGATAGGGTAAGTAAGGGTAAGTAATCCTTCTCACCCCCCTTCTCACCCCCCCAACAAGATTTAGATGCAAGTGGCTGTTCCACTGGTTGTCATAAGGTGTATGCACCAATTTGTAAGTCGCTCTGGATAAGAGCGTCTGCTAAATGACTTAAATGTAAATGTAATGTAAAATGTAATGTATTAGGCTAACTCTTTAACCAGCCTCTCTTAGTGATAGACCATGGTATTAGGCTAACTCTTTAACCGGCCTCTCTCAGTGATAGACCATGGTATTAGGCTGGACTCTTTAACCAGCCTCTCTCAGTGTTAGACCATGTTATTAGGCTAACTCTTTAACCAGCCTCTCTCGGTGATAGACCATTGGTATTAGGCTGGACTCTTTAACCAGCCTCTCTCAGTGATAGACCATGGTATTAGGCTAACTCTTTAACCAGCCTCTCTTAGTGATAGACCATGGTATTAAGCTGGACTCTTTAACCAGCCTCTCTCAGTGATAGACCATTGGTATTAGGCTGGACTCTTTAACCAGCCTCTCTTAGTGATAGACCATGGTATTAGGCTACCTCTTTAACCAGCCTCTCTCAGTGATAGACCATTGGTAGTAGGCTGGACTCTTTCACCAGTCTCTCTTAGTGATAGACCATGGTATTAGGCTAACTCTTTAACCAGCCTCTCTCAGTGATAGGCCATTGGTAGTAGGCTGGACTCTTTCACCAGTCTCTCTTAGTGATAGACCATGGTATTAGGCTAACTCTTTAACCAGCCTCTCTCAGTGATACACCATTGGTATTAGGCTGGACTCTTTCACCAGTCTCTCTTAGTGATAGACCATGGTATTAGGCTAACTCTTTAACCAGCCTCTCTTAGTGATAGACCGTGGTATTAGGCTAACTCTTTAACCAGCCTCTCTCAGTGATAGACCATGGTATTAGGCTAACTCTTTAACCAGCCTCTCTCAGTGATATACCATTGGTATTAGGCTGGACTCTTTAACCAGACTCTCAGTGATAGAACATGGTATTAGGCTAACTCTTTAACCAGCCTCTCTTAGTGATAGACCATGGTATTAGGATGGACTCTTTAACCAGCCTCTCTCAGTGATAGACCATGGTATTAGGCTGGACTCTTTAACCAGCCTCTCTCAGTGTTTGGACCATGTTATTAGGCTAACTCTTTAACCAGCCTCTCTCAGTGATAGACCATTGGTAGTAGGCTGGACTCTTTCACCAGTCTCTCTTAGTGATAGACCATGGTATTAGGCTAACTCTTTAACCAGCCTCTCTCAGTGATATAACATTGGTATTAGGCTGGACTCTTTCACCAGTCTCTCTTATTGATAGACCATGGTATTAGGCTCACTCTTTAACCAGCCTCTCTCAGTGATACACCATTGGTATTAGGCTGGACTCTTTCACCAGTCTCTCTTAGTGATAGACCATGGTATTAGGCTAACTCTTTGACCAGCCTCTCTTAGTGATAGACCATGGTATTAGGCTAACTCTTTAACCAGCCTCTCTCAGTGAAAGACCATGGTATTAGGCTGGACTCTTTAACCAGCCTCTCTCAGTGATAGACCATGGTATTAGGCTGGACTCTTTCACCAGTCTCTCAAAGTGATAGACCGTGGTATTAGGCTAACTCTTTAACCAGCCTCTCTCAGTGATATACCATTGGTATTAGGCTGGACTCTTTAACCAGACTCTCAGTGATAGAACATGGTATTAGGCTAACTCTTTAACCAGCCTCTCTTAGTGATAGACCATGGTATTAAGCTGGACTCTTTAACCAGCCTCTCTCAGTGATAGACCATTGGTATTAGGCTGGACTCTTTAACCAGCCTCTCTTAGTGATAGACCATGGTATTAGGCTACCTCTTTAACCAGCCTCTCTCAGTGATAGACCATTGGTAGTAGGCTGGACTCTTTCACCAGTCTCTCTTAGTGATAGACCATGGTATTAGGCTAACTCTTTAACCAGCCTCTCTCAGTGATAGGCCATTGGTAGTAGGCTGGACTCTTTCACCAGTCTCTCTTAGTGATAGACCATGGTATTAGGCTAACTCTTTAACCAGCCTCTCTCAGTGATACACCATTGGTATTAGGCTGGACTCTTTCACCAGTCTCTCTTAGTGATAGACCATGGTATTAGGCTAACTCTTTAACCAGCCTCTCTTAGTGATAGACCGTGGTATTAGGCTAACTCTTTAACCAGCCTCTCTCAGTGATAGACCATGGTATTAGGCTAACTCTTTAACCAGCCTCTCTCAGTGATATACCATTGGTATTAGGCTGGACTCTTTAACCAGACTCTCAGTGATAGAACATGGTATTAGGCTAACTCTTTAACCAGCCTCTCTTAGTGATAGACCATGGTATTAGGATGGACTCTTTAACCAGCCTCTCTCAGTGATAGACCATGGTATTAGGCTGGACTCTTTAACCAGCCTCTCTCAGTGTTTGGACCATGTTATTAGGCTAACTCTTTAACCAGCCTCTCTCAGTGATAGACCATTGGTAGTAGGCTGGACTCTTTCACCAGTCTCTCTTAGTGATAGACCATGGTATTAGGCTAACTCTTTAACCAGCCTCTCTCAGTGATATAACATTGGTATTAGGCTGGACTCTTTCACCAGTCTCTCTTATTGATAGACCATGGTATTAGGCTCACTCTTTAACCAGCCTCTCTCAGTGATACACCATTGGTATTAGGCTGGACTCTTTCACCAGTCTCTCTTAGTGATAGACCATGGTATTAGGCTAACTCTTTGACCAGCCTCTCTTAGTGATAGACCATGGTATTAGGCTAACTCTTTAACCAGCCTCTCTCAGTGAAAGACCATGGTATTAGGCTGGACTCTTTAACCAGCCTCTCTCAGTGATAGACCATGGTATTAGGCTGGACTCTTTCACCAGTCTCTCAAAGTGATAGACCGTGGTATTAGGCTAACTCTTTAACCAGCCTCTCTCAGTGATATACCATTGGTATTAGGCTGGACTCTTTAACCAGACTCTCAGTGATAGAACATGGTATTAGGCTAACTCTTTAACCAGCCTCTCTTAGTGATAGACCATGGTATTAGGATGGACTCTTTAACCAGCCTCTCTCAGTGATAGACCATGGTATTAGGCTGGACTATTTAACCAGCCTCTCTCAGTGTTTGGACCATGTTATTAGGCTAAATCTTTAACCAGCCTCTCTCAGTGATAGATCATTGGTAGTAGGCTGGACTCTTTCACCAGTCTCTCTTAGTGATAGACCATGGTATTAGGCTAACTCTTTAACCAGCCTCTCTCAGTGATATAACATTGGTATTAGGCTGGATTCTTTCACCAGTCTCTCTTATTGATAGACCATGGTATTAGGCTCACTCTTTAACCAGCCTCTCTCAGTGATACACCATTGGTATTAGGCTGGACTCTTTCACCAGTCTCTCTTAGTGATAGACCATGGTATTAGGCTAACTCTTTAACCAGCCTCTCTCAGTGATAGACCATGGTATTAGGCTAACTCTTTAACCAGCCTCTCTCAGTGAAAGACCATGGTATTAGGCTGGACACTTTAACCAGCCTCTCTCAGTGATAGACCATGGTATTAGGCTGGACTCTTTCACCAGTCTCTCAAAGTGATAGACCATGGTATTAGGCTAACTCTTTAACCAGCCTCTCTCAGTGATAGACCATGGTATTAGGCTAACTCTTTAACCAGCCTCTCTCAATGATATACCATTGGTATTAGGCTGGACTCTTTAACCAGCCTCTCTCAGTGATAGACCATGGTATTAGGCTGGACTCTTCAACCAGCCTCTCTTAGTGATAGACCATGGTATTAGGCTAACTCTTTAACCAGCCTCTCTCAGTGATATACCATGGTATTAGGCTGGACTCTTTAACCAGCCTCTCTCAGTGATAGACCATGGTATTAGGCTAACTCTTTAACCAGCCTCTCTTAGTGATAGACCATGGTATTAGGCTAACTCTTTAACCAGCCTCTCTCAGTGATAGACCATGTTATTAGGCTGGACTCTTTAAACAGCCTCTCTCAGTGATAGACCATGGTATTAGGCTGGACTCTTTAAACAGCCTCTCTCAGTGATAGACCATGGTATTAGGCTGGACTCTTTCACCAGCCTCTCTCAGTGATATACCATGGTATTAGGCTGGACTCTTTAACCAGCCTCTCTCAGTGATAGACCATGGTATTAGGCTAACTCTTTAACCAGCCTCTCTCAGTGATAGACCATGGTATTAGGCTAACTCTTTAACCAGCCTCTCTCAGTGATAGACCATGGTATTAGGCTGGACTCTTTCACCAGTCTCTCTTAGTGATAGACCATGGTATTAGGCTAACTCTTTAACCAGCCTCTCTTAGTGATAGACCATGGTATTAGGCTAACTCTTTAACCAGCCTCTCTCAGTGAAAGACCATGGTATTAGGCTAACTCTTTAACCAGTCTCTCTTAGTGATAGACCATGGTATTAGGCTAACTCTTTAACCAGCCTCTCTCAGTGATACACCATTGGTATTAGGCTGGACTCTTTCACCAGTCTCTCTTAGTGATAGACCATGGTATTAGGCTAACTCTTTAACCAGCCTCTCTTAGTGATAGACCGTGGTATTAGGCTAACTCTTTAACCAGCCTCTCTCAGTGATAGACCATGGTATTAGGCTGGACTCTTCAACCAGCCTCTCTCAGTGATAGACCATGGTATTAGGCTAACTCTTTAACCAGCCTCTCTCAGTGATATACCATTGGTATTAGGCTGGACTCTTTAACCAGACTCTCAGTGATAGAACATGGTATTAGGCTAACTCTTTAACCAGCCTCTCTTAGTGATAGACCATGGTATTAGGATGGACTCTTTAACCAGCCTCTCTCAGTGATAGACCATGGTATTAGGCTGGACTCTTTAACCAGCCTCGCTCAGTGACAGACCATTGGTAGTAGGCTGGACTCTTTCACCAGTCTCTCTTAGTGATAGACCATGGTATTAGGCTAACTCTTTAACCAGCCTCTCTCAGTGATATAACATTGGTATTAGGCTGGACTCTTTCACCAGTCTCTCTTATTGATAGACCATGGTATTAGGCTCACTCTTTAACCAGCCTCTCTCAGTGATACACCATTGGTATTAGGCTGGACTCTTTCACCAGTCTCTCTTAGTGATAGACCATGGTATTCGGCTAACTCTTTAACCAGCCTCTCTTAGTGATAGACCATGGTATTAGGCTAACTCTTTAACCAGCCTCTCTCAGTGAAAGACCATGGTATTAGGCTGGACTCTTTAACCAGCCTCTCTCAGTGATAGACCATGGTATTAGGCTGGACTCTTTCACCAGTCTCTCAAAGTGATAGACCATGGTATTAGGCTAACTCTTTAACCAGCCTCTCTCAGTGATATACCATTGGTATTAGGCTGGATTCTTTAACCAGACTCTCAGTGATAGAACATGGTATTAGGCTAACTCTTTAACCAGCCTCTCTTAGTGATAGACCATGGTATTAGGATGGACTCTTTAACCAGCCTCTCTCAGTGATAGACCATGGTATTAGGCTGGACTATTTAACCAGCCTCTCTCAGTGTTTGGACCATGTTATTAGGCTAACTCTTTAACCAGCCTCTCTCAGTGATATAACATTGGTATTAGGCTGGACTCTTTCACCAGTCTCTCTTATTGATAGAACATGGTATTAGGCTCACTCTTTAACCAGCCTCTCTCAGTGATACACCATTGGTATTAGGCTGGACTCTTTCACCAGTCTTTCTTAGTGATAGACCATGGTATTAGGCTAACTCTTTAACCAGCCTCTCTTAGTGATAGACCATGGTATTAGGCTAACTCTTTAACCAGCCTCTCTCAGTGAAAGACCATGGTATTAGGCTGGACTCTTTAACCAGCCTCTCTCAGTGATAGACCATGGTATTAGGCTGGACTCTTTCACCAGTCTCTCAAAGTGATAGACCATGGTATTAGGCTAACTCTTTAACCAGCCTCTCTCAGTGATAGACCATGGTATTAGGCTAACTCTTTAACCAGCCTCTCTCAGTGATATACCATTGGTATTAGGCTGGACTCTTTAACCAGCCTCTCTCAGTGATAGACCATGGTATTAGGCTGGACTCTTCAACCAGCCTCTCTTAGTGATAGACCATGGTATTAGGCTAACTCTTTAACCAGCCTCTCTCAGTGATATACCATGGTATTAGGCTGGACTCTTTAACCAGCCTCTCTCAGTGATAGACCATGGTATTAGGCTAACTCTTTAACCAGCCTCTCTTAGTGATAGACCATGGTATTAGGCTAACTCTTTAACCAGCCTCTCTCAGTGATAGACCATGTTATTAGGCTGGACTCTTTAAACAGCCTCTCTCAGTGATAGACCATGGTATTAGGCTGGACTCTTTAAACAGCCTCTCTCAGTGATAGACCATGGTATTAGGCTGGACTCTTTCACCAGTCTCTCTTAGTGATAGACCATGGTATTAGGCTAACTCTTTAACCAGCCTCTCTCAGTGAAAGACCATGGTATTAGGCTAACTCTTTAACCAGTCTCTCTTAGTGATAGACCATGGTATTAGGCTAACTCTTTAACCAGCCTCTCTCAGTGATACACCATTGGTATTAGGCTGGACTCTTTCACCAGTCTCTCTTAGTGATAGACCATGGTATTAGGCTAACTCTTTAACCAGCCTCTCTTAGTGATAGACCGTGGTATTAGGCTAACTCTTTAACCAGCCTCTCTCAGTGATAGACCATGGTATTAGGCTGGACTCTTCAACCAGCCTCTCTCAGTGATAGACCATGGTATTAGGCTAACTCTTTAACCAGCCTCTCTCAGTGATATACCATTGGTATTAGGCTGGACTCTTTAACCAGACTCTCAGTGATAGAACATGGTATTAGGCTAACTCTTTAACCAGCCTCTCTTAGTGATAGACCATGGTATTAGGATGGACTCTTTAACCAGCCTCTCTCAGTGATAGACCATGGTATTAGGCTGGACTCTTTAACCAGCCTCGCTCAGTGACAGACCATTGGTAGTAGGCTGGACTCTTTCACCAGTCTCTCTTAGTGATAGACCATGGTATTAGGCTAACTCTTTAACCAGCCTCTCTCAGTGATATAACATTGGTATTAGGCTGGACTCTTTCACCAGTCTCTTATTGATAGACCATGGTATTAGGCTCACTCTTTAACCAGCCTCTCTCAGTGATACACCATTGGTATTAGGCTGGACACTTTCACCAGTCTCTCTTAGTGATAGACCATGGTATTAGGCTAACTCTTTAACCAGCCTCTCTCAGTGAAAGACCATGGTATTAGGCTGGACTCTTTAACCAGCCTCTCTCAGTGATATACCATGGTATTAGGCTGGACTCTTTCACCAGTCTCTCAAAGTGATAGACCATGGTATTAGGCTAACTCTTTAACCAGCCTCTCTCAGTGATATACCATTGGTATTAGGCTGGACTCTTTAACCAGACTCTCAGTGATAGAACATGGTATTAGGCTAACTCTTTAACCAGCCTCTCTTAGTGATAGACCATGGTATTAGGATGGACTCTTTAACCAGCCTCTCTCAGTGATAGACCATGGTATTAGGCTGGACTATTTAACCAGCCTTTCTCAGTGTTTGGACCATGTTATTAGGCTAACTCTTTAACCAGCCTCTCTCAGTGATATAACATTGGTATTAGGCTGGACTCTTTCACCAGTCTCTCTTATTGATAGAACATGGTATTAGGCTCACTCTTTAACCAGCCTCTCTCAGTGATACACCATTGGTATTAGGCTGGACTCTTTCACCAGTCTTTCTTAGTGATAGACCATGGTATTAGGCTAACTCTTTAACCAGCCTCTCTTAGTGATAGACCATGGTATTAGGCTAACTCTTTAACCAGCCTCTCTCAGTGAAAGACCATGGTATTAGGCTGGACTCTTTAACCAGCCTCTCTCAGTGATAGACCATGGTATTAGGCTGGACTCTTTCACCAGTCTCTCTCAGTGATAGACCATGGTATTAGGCTAACTCTTTAACCAGCCTCTCTCAGTGATATACCATTGGTATTAGGCTGGACTCTTTAACCAGCCTCTCAGTGATAGACCATGGTATTAGGCTGGACTCTTTAACCAGCCTCTCTTAGTGATAGACCATGGTATTAGGCTAACTCTTTAACCAGCCTCTCTCAGTGATATACCATGGTATTAGGCTGGACTCTTTAACCAGCCTCTCAGTGATAGACCATGGTATTAGGCTGGACTCTTTAACCAGCCTCTCTTAGTGATAGACCATGGTATTAGGCTAACTCTTTAACCAGCCTCTCTCAGTGAAAGACCATGGTATTAGGCTAACTCTTTAACCAGCCTCTCTCAGTGATAGACCATGGTATTAGGCTAACTCTTTAACCAGCCTCTCTCAGTGATATACCATTGGTATTAGGCTGGACTCTTTAACCAGCCTCTCAGTGATAGACCATGGTATTAGGCTGGACTCTTTAACCAGCCTCTCTTAGTGATAGACCATGGTATTAGGCTAACTCTTTAACCAGCCTCTCTCAGTGATATACCATGGTATTAGGCTGGACTCTTTAACCAGCCTCTCTCAGTAATAGACCATGGTATTAGGCTAACTCTTTAACCAGCCTCTCTCAGTGATAGACCATGGTATTAGGCTAACTCTTTAACCAGCCTCTCTCAGTGATAGACCATGTTATTAGGCTGGACTCTTTAAACAGCCTCACTCAGTGATAGACCATGGTATTAGGCTGGACTCTTTAAACAGCCTCTCTCAGTGATAGACCATGGTATTAGGCTGGACTCTTTCACCAGTCTCTCTTAGTGATAGACCATGGTATTAGGCTAACTCTTTAACCAGCCTCTCTCAGTGATAGACCATGGTATTAGGCTAACTCTTTAACCAGCCTCTCTCAGTGATAGACCATGGTATTAGGCTGGACTCTTTAAACAGCCTCTCTCAGTGATAGACCATGGTATTAGGCTGGACTCTTTCACCAGTCTCTCTTAGTGATAGACCATGGTATTAGGCTAACTCTTTAACCAGCCTCTCTCAGTGATAGACCATGGTATTAGGCTGGACTCTTTAACCAGCCTCTCTCAGTGTTAGACCATGTTATTAGGCTAACTCTTTAACCAGCCTCTCTCGGTGATAGACCATTGGTAGTAGGCTGGACACTTTCACCAGTCTCTCTTAGTGATTGACCATGGTATTAGGCTAACTCTTTAACCAGCCTCTCTCAGTGATAGAACATTGGTATTAGGCTGGACTCTTTCACCAGTCTCTCTCAGTGATAGACCATGGTATTAGGCTAACTCTTTAACCAGCCTCTCTCAGTGATACACCATTGGTAGTAGGCTGGACTCTTTCACCAGTCTCTCTTAGTGATAGACCATGGTATTAGGCTAACTCTTTAACCAGCCTCTCTTATTGATAGACCATGGTATTAGGCTAACTCTTTAACCAGCCTCTCTCAGTGAAAGACCATGGTATTAGGCTAACTCTTTAACCAGCCTCTCTCAGTGATAGACAATGTTATTAGGCTAACTTTTTAACCAGCCTCTCTCAGTGATATACCATTGGTATTAGGCTGGACTCTTTAACCAGCCTCTCTCAGTGATAGACCATGGTATTAGGCTGGACTCTTTAACCAGCCTCTCAGTGATAGACCATTGGTATTAGGCTAACTCTTTAACCAGCCTCTCTCAGTGATATACCATTGGTATTAGGCTGGACTCTTTAACCAGCCTCTCTCAGTGATAGACCATGGTATTAGGCTAACTCTTTAACCAGCCTCTCTTAGTGATAGACCATGGTATTAGGCTAACTCTTTAACCAGCCTCTCTCAGCGATAGACCATGGTATTAGGCTGGACTCTTTAACCAGCCTTTGTCAGTGTTAGACCATGTTATTAGGCTAACTCTTTAACCAGCCTCTCTCAGTGATATACCATTGATATTAGGCTGGACTCTTTAACCAGACTCTCTTAGTGATAGAACATGATATTAGGCTAACTCTTTAACCAGCCTCTCTCAGTGATAGACCATGTTATTAGGCTGGACTCTTTAAACAGCCTCTCTCAGTGATAGACCATGGTATTAGGCTGGACTCTTTAAACAGCCTCTCTCAGTGATAGACCATGGTATTAGGCTGGACTCTTTCACCAGTCTCTCTTAGTGATAGACCATGGTATTAGGCTAACTCTTTAACCAGCCTCTCTCAGTGATAGACCATGGTATTAGGCTGGACTCTTTAACCAGCCTCTCTCAGTGATAGACCATGGTATTAGGCTGGACACTTTCACCAGTCTCTCTTAGTGATTGACCATGGTATTAGGCTAACTCTTTAACCAGCCTCTCTCAGTGATAGAACATTGGTATTAGGCTGGACTCTTTCACCGGTCTCTCTTAGTGATAGACCATGGTATTAGGCTAACTCTTTAACCAGCCTCTCTCAGTGATACACCATTGGTAGTAGGCTGGACTCTTTCACCAGTCTCTCTTAGTGATAGACCATGGTATTAGGCTAACTCTTTAACCAGCCTCTCTTAGTGATAGACCATGGTATTAGGCTAACTCTTTAACCAGCCTCTCTCAGTGAAAGACCATGGTATTAGGCTAACTCTTTAACCAGCCTCTCTCAGTGATATACCATTGGTATTAGGCTGGACTCTTTAACCAGCCTCTCTCAGTGATAGACCATGGTATTAGGCTGGACTCTTTAACCAGCCTCTCAGTGATAGACCATTTGTATTAGGCTAACTCTTTAACCAGCCTCTCTCAGTGATATACCATTGGTATTAGGCTGGACTCTTTAACCAGCCTCTCTCAGTGATAGACCATGGTATTAGGCTGGACTCTTTAACCAGCCTCTCAGTGATAGACCATTGGTATTAGGCTAACTCTTTAACCAGCCTCTCTCAGTGATATACCATTGGTATTAGGCTGGACTCTTTAACCAGCCTCTCTCAGTGATAGACCATGGTATTAGGCTAACTCTTTAACCAGCCTCTCTTAGTGATAGACCATGGTATTAGGCTGGACTCTTTAACCAGCCTCTCTCAGTGATAGACCATGGTATTAGGCTGGACTCTTTAACCAGCCTCTGTCAGTGTTAGACCATGTTATTAGGCTAACTCTTTAACCAGCCTCTCTCGGTGATAGACCATTGGTATTAGGCTGGACTCTTTAACCAGCCTCTCTCAGTGATAGACCATGGTATTAGGCTAACTCTTTAACCAGCCTCTCTTAGTGATAGACCATGGTATTAAGCTGGACTCTTTAACCAGCCTCTCTCAGTGATAGACCATTGGTATTAGGCTGGACTCTTTAACCAGCCTCTCAGTGATAGACCATGGTATTAGGCTGGACTCTTTAACCAGCCTCTCTTAGTGATAGACCATGGTATTAGGCTAACTCTTTAACCAGCCCCTCTCAGTGATAGACCATGGTATTAGGCTAACTCTTTAACCAGCCTCTCTCAGTGATAGACCATTGGTATTAGGCTGGACTCTTTAACCAGCCTCTCAGTGATAGACCATGGTATTAGGCTGGACTCTTTAACCAGCCTCTCTAAGTGATATACCATTGGTATTAGGCTGGACTCTTTAACCAGCCTCTCTCAGTGATAGACCATGGTATTAGGCTAACTCTTTAACCAGCCTCTCTCAGTGATAGACCATTGGTATTAGGCTGGACTCTTTCACCAGTCTCAATTAGTGATAGACCATGGTATTAGGCTAACTCTTTAACCAGCCTCTCTCAGTGATAGACCATTGGTATTAGGCTGGACTGTTTCACCAGTCTCTCTTAGTGATAGAACATGGTATTAGGCTTACTCTTTAACCAGCCTCTCTTAGTGATAGACCATGGTATTAGGCTAACTCTTTAACCAGCCTCTCTCAGTGATATACCATGGTATTAGGCTGGACTCTTTAACCAGCCTCTCTCAGTGTTAGACCATGTTATTAGGCTAACTCTTTGACCAGCCTCTCTCAGTGATAGACCATTGGTATTAGGCTGGACTCTTTCACCAGTCTCTCTTAGTGATAGACCATGGTATTAGGCTAACTCTTTAACCAGCCTCTCTCAGTGATAGACCATGTTATTAGGCTGGACACTTTAACCAGCCTCTCTCAGTGATAGACCATGGTATTCGGCTGGACCCTTTCACCAGCCTCTCTCAGTGATACACCATTGGTATTAGGCTGGACTCTTTAACCAGCCTCTCTCAGTGATAGACCATGGTATTAGGCTGGACTCTTTAACCAGCCTCTCTCAGTGATAGACCATGGTATTAGGCTAACTATTTAACCAGCCTCTCTCAGTGATAGACCATTGGTTTTAGGCTGGACTCTTTCACCAGTCTCTCTTAGTGATAGACCATGGTATTAGGCTAACTCTTTAACCAGCCTCTCTCAGTGATAGACCATTGGTATTAGGCTGGACTCTTTCACCAGCCTCTCTCAGTGATAGACCATTGGTATTAGGCTGGACTCTTTCACCAGTCTCTCTTAGTGATAGAACATGGTATTAGGCTTACTCTTTAACCAGCCTCTCTTAGTGATAGACCATGGTATTAGGCTGGACTCTTTCACCAGCCTCTCTCAGTGATAGACCATTGGTATTAGGCTGGACTCTTTCACCAGTCTCTCTTAGTGATAGACCATGGTATTAGGCTAACTCTTTAACCAGCCTCTCTTAGTGATAGACCATGGTATTAGGCTAACTCTTTAACCAGCCTCTCTCAGTGAAAGACCATGGTATTAGGCTAACTCTTTAACCAGCCTCTCTCAGTGATAGACCATGGTATTAGGCTAAATTTTTAACCAGCCTCTCTCAGTGATATACCATTGGTATTAGGCTGGACTCTTTAACCAGCCTCTCTCAGTGATAGACCATGGTATTAGGCTGGACTCTTTAACCAGCCTCTCAGTGATAGACCATTGGTATTAGGCTAACTCTTTAACCAGCCTCTCTCAGTGATATACCATTGGTATTAGGCTGGACTCTTTAACCAGCCTCTCTCAGTGATAGACCATGGTATTAGGCTAACTCTTTAACCAGCCTCTCTTAGTGATAGACCATGGTATTAGGCTGGACTCTTTAACCAGCCTCTGTCAGTGTTAGACCATGTTATTAGGCTAACTCTTTAACCAGCCTCTCTCGGTGATAGACCATTGGTATTAGGCTGGACTCTTTAACCAGCCTCTCTCAGTGATAGACCATGGTATTAGGCTAACTCTTTAACCAGCCTCTCTTAGTGATAGACCATGGTATTAAGCTGGACTCTTTAACCAGCCTCTCTCAGTGATAGACCATTGGTATTAGGCTGGACTCTTTAACCAGCCTCTCTCAGTGTTAGACCATGTTATTAGGCTAACTCTTTGACCAGCCTCTCTCAGTGATAGACCATTGGTATTAGGCTGGACTCTTTCACCAGTCTCTCTTAGTGATAGACCATGGTATTAGGCTAACTCTTTAACCAGCCTCTCTCAGTGATAGACCATGTTATTAGGCTGGACACTTTAACCAGCCTCTCTCAGTGATAGACCATGGTATTCGGCTGGACGCTTTCACCAGCCTCTCTCAGTGATACACCATTGGTATTAGGCTGGACTCTTTAACCAGCCTCTCTCAGTGATAGACCATGGTATTAGGCTGGACTCTTTAACCAGCCTCTCAGTGATAGATCATTGGTATTAGGCTAACTCTATAACCAGCCTCTCTCAGTGATAGACCATTGGTATTAGGCTGGACTCTTTCACCAGTCTCTCTTAGTGATAGACCATGGTATTAGGCTGGACTCTTTAACCAGCCTCTCTCAGTGATAGACCATGGTATTAGGCTAACTCTTTAACCAGCCTCTCTCAGTGATAGACCATTGGTATTAGGCTGGACTCTTTCACCAGTCTCTCTTAGTGATAGACCATGGTATTAGGCTAACTCTTTAACCAGCCTCTCTCAGTGATAGACCATTGGTATTAGGCTGGACTCTTTCACCAGCCTCTCTCAGTGATAGACCATTGGTATTAGGCTGGACTCTTTCACCAGTCTCTCTTAGTGATAGAACATGGTATTAGGCTTACTCTTTAACCAGCCTCTCTTAGTGATAGACCATGGTATTAGGCTAACTCTTTAACCAGCCTCTCTCAGTGATAGACCATGGTATTAGGCTGGACTCTTTAACCAGCCTCTCTCAGTGATAGACCATAGTATTAGGCTGGACTCTTTCACCACTCTCTCTTAGTGATAGACCATGGTATTAGGCTAACTCTTTAACCAGCCTCTCTCAGTGATAGACCATGGTATTAGGCTGGACTCTTTAACCAGCCTCTCTCAGTGATAGACCATGGTATTAAGCTGGACTCTTTAACCAGCCTCTCTCAGTGATAGACCATTGGTATTAGGCTGGACTCTTTAACCAGCCTCTCAGTGATAGACCATGGTATTAGGCTGGACTCTTTAACCAGCCTCTCTTAGTGATAGACCATGGTATTAGGCTAACTCTTTAACCAGCCCCTCTCAGTGATAGACCATGGTATTAGGCTAACTCTTTAACCAGCCTCTCTCAGTGATAGACCATTGGTATTAGGCTGGACTCTTTAACCAGCCTCTCAGTGATAGACCATGGTATTAGGCTGGACTCTTTAACCAGCCTCTCTAAGTGATATACCATTGGTATTAGGCTGGACTCTTTAACGAAGCCTCTCTCAGTGATAGACCATGGTATTAGGCTAACTCTTTAACCAGCCTCTCTCAGTGATAGACCATTGGTATTAGGCTGGACTCTTTCACCAGTCTCTCTTAGTGATAGACCATGGTATTAGGCTAACTCTTTAACCAGCCTCTCTCAGTGATAGACGATTGGTATTAGGCTGGACTCTTTCACCAGTCTCTCTTAGTGATAGACCATGGTATTAGGCTAACACTTTAACCAGCCTCTCTCAGCGATACACCATTGGTATTAGGCTGGACTCTTTCACCAGTCTCTCTTAGTGATAGAACATGGTATTAGGCTTACTCTTTAACCAGCCTCTCTTAGTGATAGACCATGGTATTAGGCTAACTCTTTAACCAGCCTCTCTCAGTGATATACCATGGTATTAGGCTGGACTCTTTAACCAGCCTCTCTCAGCGATACACCATTGGTATTAGGCTGGACTCTTTCACCAGTCTCTCTTAGTGATAGAACATGGTATTAGGCTTACTCTTTAACCAGCCTCTCTTAGTGTTAGACCATGTTATTGGGCTAACTCTTTAAACAGCCTCTCTCAGTGATAGACCATTGGTATTAGGCTGGACTCTTTCACCAGTCTCTCTTAGTGATAGACCATGGTATTAGGCTAACTCTTTAACCAGCTTCTCTCAGTGATAGACCATGTTATTAGGCTGGACACTTTAACCAGCCTCTCTCAGTGATATACCATGGTATTCGGCTGGACGCTTTCACCAGCCTCTCTCAGTGATACACCATTGATATTAGGCTGGACTCTTTAACCAGCCTCTCTCAGTGATAGACCATGGTATTAGGCTGGACTCTTTAACCAGCCTCTCAGTGATAGACCATTGGTATTAGGCTAACTCTATAACCAGCCTCTCTCAGTGATATACCATTGGTATTAGGCTGGACTCTTTAACCAGCCTCTCTCAGTGATAGACCATGGTATTAGGCTGGACTCTTTAACCAGCCTCTCTCAGTGATAGACCATGGTATTAGGCTAACTCTTTAACCAGCCTCTCTCAGTGATAGACCATTGGTATTAGGCTGGACTCTTTCACCAGTCTCTCTTAGTGATAGACCATGGTATTAGGCTAACTCTTTAACCAGCCTCTCTCAGTGATAGACCATTGGTATTAGGCTGGACTCTTTCACCAGTCTCTCTTAGTGATAGACCATGGTATTAGGCTAACTCTTTAACCAGCCTCTCTCAGTGATAGACCATTGGTATTAGGCTGGAATCTTCAACCAGCCTCTCTCAGTGATAGACCATGGTATTAAGCTGGACTCTTTCACCAGCCTCTCTCAGTGATATACCATGGTGTTAAGCTGGACTCTTTCACCAGCCTCTCTCAATGATATACCATGGTATTAGGCTGGACTCTTTCACCAGTCTCTCTTAGTGATAGACCATGGTATTAGGCTAACACTTTAACCAGCCTCTCTCAGTGATATACCATGGTATTAGGCTGGACTCTTTAACCAGCCTCTCTCAGTGATAGACCATGGTATTAGGCTGGACTCTTTAACCAGCCTCTCTCAGTGATAGACCATGGTATTAGGCTGGACTCTTTAACCAGCCTCTCAGTGATAGACCATTGGTATTAGGCTAACTCTTTAACCAGCCTCTCTCAGTGATATACCATTGGTATTAGAATGGACTCTTTCACCAGTCTCTCTTAGTGATAGACCATGGTATTAGGCTAACACTTTAACCAGCCTCTCTCAGTGATACACCATTGGTATTAGGCTGGACACTTTCACCAGTCTCTCTCAGTGATATACCATGGTATTAGGCTGGACTCTTTCACCAGTCTCTCTTAGTGATAGACCATGGTATTAGGCTAACACTTTAAACAGCCTCTCTCAGTGATACACCATTGGTATTAGGCTGGACTCTTTCACCAGTCTCTCTTAGTGATAGAACATGGTATTAGGCTTACTCTTTAACCAGCCTATCTCAGTGATAGACCATTGGTATTAGGCTGGACTCTTCAACCAGCCTCTCTCAGTGATAGACCAAGGTATTAAGCTGGACTCTTTCACCAGCCTCTCTCAGTGATATACCATGGTGTTAAGCTGGACTCTTTCACCAGCCTCTCTCAGTGATATACCATGGTATTAGGCTGGACTCTTTCACCAGTCTCTCTTAGTGATAGACCATGGTATTAGGCTAACACTTTAAACAGCCTCTCTCAGTGATACACCATTGGTATTAGGCTGGACTCTTTCACCAGTCTCTCTTAGTGATAGAACATGGTATTAGGCTTACTCTTTAACCAGCCTCTCTTAGTGATAGACCATGGTATTAGGCTAACTCTTTAACCAGCCTCTCTCAGTGATAGACCATGGTATTAGGCTGGACTCTTTAACCAGCCTCTCTCAGTGATAGACCATGGTATTAGGCTGGACTCTTTCACCACTCTCTCTTAGTGATAGACCATGGTATTAGGCTAACTCTTTAACCAGCTTCTCTCAGTGATAGACCATGTTATTAGGCTGGACACTTTAACCAGCCTCTCTCAGTGATATACCATGGTATTCGGCTGGACGCTTTCACCAGCCTCTCTCAGTGATACACCATTGATATTAGGCTGGACTCTTTAACCAGCCTCTCTCAGTGATAGACCATGGTATTAGGCTGGACTCTTTAACCAGCCTCTAAGTGATAGACCATTGGTATTAGGCTAACTCTATAACCAGCCTCTCTCAGTGATATACCATTGGTATTAGGCTGGACTCTTTAACCAGCCTCTCTCAGTGATAGACCATGGTATTAGGCTGGACTCTTTAACCAGCCTCTCTCAGTGATAGACCATGGTATTAGGCTAACTCTTTAACCAGCCTCTCTCAGTGATAGACCATTGGTATTAGGCTGGACTCTTTCACCAGTCTCTCTTAGTGATAGACCATGGTATTAGGCTAACTCTTTAACCAGCCTCTCTCAGTGATAGACCATTGGTATTAGGCTGGACTCTTTCACCAGTCTCTCTTAGTGATAGACCATGGTATTAGGCTAACTCTTTAACCAGCCTCTCTCAGTGATAGACCATTGGTATTAGGCTGGAATCTTCAACCAGCCTCTCTCAGTGATAGACCATGGTATTAAGCTGGACTCTTTCACCAGCCTCTCTCAGTGATATACCATGGTGTTAAGCTGGACTCTTTCACCAGCCTCTCTCAATGATATACCATGGTATTAGGCTGGACTCTTTCACCAGTCTCTCTTAGTGATAGACCATGGTATTAGGCTAACACTTTAACCAGCCTCTCTCAGTGATATACCATGGTATTAGGCTGGACTCTTTAACCAGCCTCTCTCAGTGATAGACCATGGTATTAGGCTGGACTCTTTAACCAGCCTCTCTCAGTGATAGACCATGGTATTAGGCTGGACTCTTTAACCAGCCTCTCAGTGATAGACCATTGGTATTAGGCTAACTCTTTAACCAGCCTCTCTCAGTGATATACCATTGGTATTAGAATGGACTCTTTCACCAGTCTCTCTTAGTGATAGACCATGGTATTAGGCTAACTCTTTAACCAGCCTCTCTCAGTGATAGACCATTGGTATTAGGCTGGACTCTTTCACCAGTCTCTCTTAGTGATAGACCATGGTATTAGGCTAACACTTTAACCAGCCTCTCTCAGTGATACACCATTGGTATTAGGCTGGACACTTTCACCAGTCTCTCTTAGTGATAGAACATGGTATTAGGCTTACTCTTTAACCAGCCTCTCTCAGTGATAGACCATGGTATTAGGCTAACTCTTTAACCAGCCTATCTCAGTGATAGACCATTGGTATTAGGCTGGACTCTTCAACCAGCCTCTCTCAGTGATAGACCAAGGTATTAAGCTGGACTCTTTCACCAGCCTCTCTCAGTGATATACCATGGTGTTAAGCTGGACTCTTTCACCAGCCTCTCTCAGTGATATACCATGGTATTAGGCTGGACTCTTTCACCAGTCTCTCTTAGTGATAGACCATGGTATTAGGCTAACACTTTAAACAGCCTCTCTCAGTGATACACCATTGGTATTAGGCTGGACTCTTTCACCAGTCTCTCTTAGTGATAGAACATGGTATTAGGCTTACTCTTTAACCAGCCTCTCTTAGTGATAGACCATGGTATTAGGCTAACTCTTTAACCAGCCTCTCTCAGTGATAGACCATGGTATTAGGCTGGACTCTTTAACCAGCCTCTCTCAGTGATAGACCATGGTATTAGGCTGGACTCTTTCACCACTCTCTCTTAGTGATAGACCATGGTATTAGGCTAACTCTTTAACCAGCTTCTCTCAGTGATAGACCATGTTATTAGGCTGGACACTTTAACCAGCCTCTCTCAGTGATATACCATGGTATTCGGCTGGACGCTTTCACCAGCCTCTCTCAGTGATACACCATTGATATTAGGCTGGACTCTTTAACCAGCCTCTCTCAGTGATAGACCATGGTATTAGGCTGGACTCTTTAACCAGCCTCTAAGTGATAGACCATTGGTATTAGGCTAACTCTATAACCAGCCTCTCTCAGTGATATACCATTGGTATTAGGCTGGACTCTTTAACCAGCCTCTCTCAGTGATAGACCATGGTATTAGGCTGGACTCTTTAACCAGCCTCTCTCAGTGATAGACCATGGTATTAGGCTAACTCTTTAACCAGCCTCTCTCAGTGATAGACCATTGGTATTAGGCTGGACTCTTTCACCAGTCTCTCTTAGTGATAGACCATGGTATTAGGCTAACTCTTTAACCAGCCTCTCTCAGTGATAGACCATTGGTATTAGGCTGGACTCTTTCACCAGTCTCTCTTAGTGATAGACCATGGTATTAGGCTAACTCTTTAACCAGCCTCTCTCAGTGATAGACCATTGGTATTAGGCTGGAATCTTCAACCAGCCTCTCTCAGTGATAGACCATGGTATTAAGCTGGACTCTTTCACCAGCCTCTCTCAGTGATATACCATGGTGTTAAGCTGGACTCTTTCACCAGCCTCTCTCAGTGATATACCATGGTATTAGCCAGGACTCTTTCACCAGTCTCTCTTAGTGATAGACCATGGTATTAGGCTTACTCTTTAACCAGCCTCTCTCAGTGATAGACCATGGTATTAGGCTGGACTCTTTCACCACTCTCTCTTAGTGATAGACCATGGTATTAGGCTAACTCTTTAACCAGCCTCTCTCAGTGATAGACCATGGTATTAAGCTGGACTCTTTAACCAGCCTCTCTCAGTGATAGACCATTGGTATTAGGCTGGACACTTTAACCAGCCTCTCTTAGTGATAGACCATGGTATTCGGCTGGACGCTTTCACCAGCCTCTCTCAGTGATACACCATTGGTATTAGGCTGGACTCTTTAACCAGCCTCTCTCAGTGATATACCATGGTATTAGGCTGGACTCTTTCACCAGTCTCTCTTAGTGATAGACCATGGTATTAGGCTAACACTTTAACCAGCCTCTCTCAGTGATAGACCATGGTATTAGGCTGGACTCTTTAACCAGCCTCTCTTAGTGATAGACCATGGTATTAGGCTAACTCTTTAACCAGCCCCTCTCAGTGATAGACCATGGTATTAGGCTGGACTCTTTAACCAGCCTCTCTCAGTGATAGACCATGTTATTAGGCTGGACTCTTTAACCAGCCTCTCTCAGTGATATACCATTGGTATTAGGCTGGACTCTTTAACCAGCCTCTCTCAGTGATAGACCAGGGTATTAGGCTAACTCTTTAACCAGCCTCTCTCAGTGATAGACCATTGGTATTAGGCTGGACTCTTTAACCAGCCTCTCTTAGTGATAGACCATGGTATTAGGCTAACTCTTTAACCAGCCCCTCTCGGTGATAGACCATGGTATTAGGCTGGACTCTTTAACCAGCCTCTCTCAGTGATAGACCATGGTATTAGGCTGGACTCTTTAACCAGCCTCTCTCAGTGATATACCATTGGTATTAGGCTGGACTCTTTAACCAGCCTCTCTCAGTGATAGACCATGGTATTAGGCGAACTCTTTAACCAGCCTCTCTCAGTGATAGACCATTGGTATTAGGCTGGACTCTTTCACCAGTCTCTCTTAGTGATAGACCATGGTATTAGGCTAACTCTTTAACCAGCCTCTCTCAGTGATAGACCATTGGTATTAGGCTGGACTCTTTCACCAGCCTCTCTCATTGATATACCATGGTGTTAAGCTGGACTCTTCAACCAGCCTCTCTCAGTGATAGACCATGGTATTAAGCTGGACTCTTTCACCAGCCTCTCTCATTGATATACCATGGTGTTAAGCTGGACTCTTTCACCAGCCTCTCTCAGTGATATACCATGGTATTAGGCTGGATTCTTTCACCAGTCTCTCTTAGTGATAGACCATTGGTATTAGGCTAACACTTTAACCAGCCTCTCTCAGTGATACACCATTGGTATTAGGCTGGACTCTTTCACCAGCCTCTCTCATTGATATACCATGGTGTTAAGCTGGACTCTTTCACCAGCCTCTCTCAGTGATATACCATGGTATTAGGCTGGACTCTTTCACCAGTCTCTCTTAGTGATAGACCATTGGTATTAGGCTAACACTTTAACCAGCCTCTCTCAGTGATACACCATTGGTATTAGGCTGGACTCTTTCACCAGTCTCTCTTAGTGATAGACCATGGTATTAGGCTTACTCTTTAACCAGCCTCTCTTAGTGATAGACCATGGTATTAGGCTAACTCTTTAACCAGCCTCTCTCAGTGATAGACCATGGTATTAGGCTGGACTCTTTAACCAGCCTCTCTCAGTGATAGACCATGGTATTAGGCTGGACTCTTTCACCACTCTCTCTTAGTGATAGACCATGGTATTAGGCTAACTCTTTAACCAGCCTCTCTCAGTGATAGACCATGGTATTAGGCTGGACTCTTTCACCACTCTCTCTTAGTGATAGACCATGGTATTAGGCTAACTCTTTAACCAGCCTCTCTCAGTGATAGACCATGGTATTAGGCTGGACTCTTTAACCAGCCTCTCTCAGTGATAGACCATGGTATTAAGCTGGACTCTTTAACCAGCCTCTCTCAGTGATAGACCATGGTATTAGGCTGGACTCTTTAACCAGCCTCTCTCAGTGATAGACCATGGTATTAGGCTAACTCTTTAACCAGCCTCTCTCAGTGATAGACCATGGTATTAGGCTGGACTCTTTAACCAGCCTCTCTCAGTGATAGACCATGGTATTAGGCTAACTCTTTAACCAGCCTCTCTCAGTGATAGACCATTGGTATTAGGCTGGACTCTTTCACCAGTCTCTCTCAGTGATAGACCATGGTATTAGGCTGGACTCTTCAACCAGCCTCTCTCAGTGATAGACCATGGTATTAAGCTGGACTCTTTCACCAGCCTCTCTCAGTGATATACCATGGTGTTAAGCTGGACTCGTTCACCAGCCTCTCTCAGTGATATACCATGGTATTAGGTGGGACTCTTTCACCAGTCTCTCTTAGTGATAGACCATGGTATTAGGCTAACTCTTTAACCAGCCTCTCTCAGTGATAGACCATGGTTTTAGGCTGGACTCTTTAACCAGCCTCTCTCAGTGATAGACCATGTTATTAGGCTGGACACTTTAACCAGCCTCTCTCAGTGATAGACCATGGTATTAGGCTGGACTCTTTCACCAGTCTCTCTTAATGATAGACCATGGTATTAGGCTAACTCTTTAACCAGCCTCTCTCAGTGATAGACCATGGTATTATGCTGGACTCTTTAACCAGCCTCTCTCAGTGATAGACCATGGTATTAGGCTAACTCTTTAACCAGCCTCTCTCAGTTATATACCATTGGTATTAGGCCGGACTCTTTCACCAGTCTCTCTTAGTTATAGACCATGGTATTTGGCTAACTCTTTAACCAGCCTCTCTTAGTGATAGACCATGGTATTAGGCTAACTCTTTAACCAGCCTCTCTCAGTGATAGACCATTGGTATTAGGCTGGACTCTTTCACCAGTCTCTCTTAGTGATAGACCATGGTATTAGGCTAACTCTTTAACCAGCCTCTCTTAGTGATAGACCATGGTATTAGGCTGGACTCTTTAACCAGCCTCTCTCAGTGATTGACCATGGTATTAGGCTAACTCTCTAACCAGCCTCTCTCAGTGATAGACCATGGTATTAGGCTAACTCTTTAACCAGCCTCTCTCAGTGATATACCATTGGTATTAGGCTGGACTCTTTAACCAGCCTCTCTCAGTGATAGACCATGGTATTAGGCTGGACTCTTTAACCAGCCTCTCTCAGTGATCGACCATGGTATTAGGTTAACTCTTTAACCAGCCTCTCTCAGTGATATACCATTGGTTTTAGGCTGGACTCTTTAACCAGCCTCTCTCAGTGATCGACCATGCTATTAGGGAGAGAAAATTTAAGCATTTCAGAACCGTGTTGACTGCTTATTCTGTGAAAACAACATGAATTGTGTCAATGGTATGGTTCACAGCAGAAGGATATTGTGCTGATTGTGTTTAGAGTTTTGAAAATGTGATTACAGATTGGACAAAAGGATGTTAGTGATTGTAAAAAACTGTAAAGCAATAGGGCAGAGTTGGAGAGGAGAGGGGACGAGAGGGGAGGAGATAAGAGGAGTCAAGAGGGATAACCAGGTGCCTGTGGAAGTATGAGTATATCCAAGTCGACTCTTTTGGCAGGATCCCAGGGGTTAACATCAGGGGGCCATGGGATTTTTCATTACCACTGACAGTCACGACTGGACATAGAAGAGGGACAGTTTAAGTGACACTCAAAGAGGACAGCATGTCTGATCAACAGAGAAAGGATACACAGTGACTTCAGAAAGTATTCCTACCCCTTTAATTATTCCACATTTTGTTGTGTTACAGCTTAAATTCAAAATGGACTGAACAGACCCCAGAGTGCTGAGAACCTTGGCGTGATCCTGGACAACACCCTGTCGTTCTCAACTAACATCAAGGCGGTGGCCCGTTCCTGTAGGTTCATGCTCTACAACATCCGCAGAGTACGACCCTGCCTCACACAGGAAGCGGCGCAGGTCCTAATCCAGGCACTTGTCATCTCCCGTCTGGATTACTGCAACTCGCTGTTGGCTGGGCTCCCTGCCTGTGCCATTAAACCCCTACAACTCATCCAGAATGCCGCAGCCCGTCTGGTGTTCAACCTTCCCAAGTTCTCTCACGTCACCCCGCTCCTCCGCTCTCTCCACTGGCTTCCAGTTGAAGCTCGCATCCGCTACAAGACCATGGTGCTTGCCTACGGAGCTGTGAGGGGAACGGCACCTCAGTACCTCCAGGCTCTGATCAGGCCCTACACCCAAACAAGGGCACTGCGTTCATCCACCTCTGGCCTGCTCGCCTCCCTACCACTGAGGAAGTACAGTTCCCGCTCAGCTCAGTCAAAACTGTTCGCTGCTCTGGCTCCCCAATGGTGGAACACACTCCCTCACGACGCCAGGACAGCGGAGTCAATCACCACCTTCCGGAGACACCTAAAACCCCACCTCTTTAAGGAATACCTAGGATAGGATAAAGTAATCCTTCTCCCCCCCCCCCCTTAAAAGATTTAGATGCACTATTGTAAAGTGGCTGTTCCACTGGATGTCATAAGGTGAATGCACCAATTTGTAAGTCGCTCTGGATAAGAGCGTCTGCTAAATGACTTAAATGTAAATGTAAATGTAATGTTAAATGAAGTGCCCATGTAACCGGTTGTTGATGTGTGCAGAGGGTCCCTGGTTCGAGCCCAGGTAGGGGCGAGGAGAGGGACGGAAGCTATACTGTTACACGTAGTGCATAAAAATAATCTGTTCTCGGTTGTAACACTCACTACTGAGTTGCAAACTGACTCTGGAAGCACCGTCAGCACAAGAACTGTTTGTCGGGGGATTCATGAAATGGGTTTCCATGGCCGAGCAGCCGCACACATGGCTAAGATCACCATGTGCAATGCCGAGTGTTGGCTGGAGTGGTGTAAAGCTCAACACCATTGGACTGGAGCAGAGGAAACAAGTTCTCTGGAGTGATGAATCCCGCTTCACCATCTGGCAGTCCGACGAAAATGGGTTTGGTGGATGCCAGGAGAACGCTACCTGCCCCAACGCATAGTCCCAACTGTAATGTTTGGTGGATGAAGAATAATGGTCTGGGGCTGTTTTTCATGTTTTGGGCTAGACCCCTTAGTTCCAGTGAAGGGAAATCTTAACGCTACAGCATACAATGACATTCTAGACAATTCTGTCCTTCCAACTTTGTGGCAACAGTTTGGGGAAGGCCGCTTCCTGTTCAGCATGAATATGCCCCGTGCACAAAGCGAGGTCCATACAGAAATGATTTGTCGAGATCAGTGTGGAAGAACTTTACTGGCCTACACAGAGTCCTGAACACAACCCCATCGAACACCTTTTGGATGAATTGGAACACCGACTGCGAGCTACCCCTAATCGCCCAACATCAGTGCCCGACCTCACTAATTCTCTTGTGGTTGAATGGAAGTAAGTCCTCGCAGCAATGTCCCAATATAGTGTAAAGCCTTCCCAGAAGTTTGGAGGCTGTTATAGCAGCAAAGGGGAGACCAACTCCATATTAATGCCCATGATTTTGGAATGAGATGTTCAACGAGTAGGTGTCCACATACTTTTGCTCATGTAGTGTATGTGTGGGATACAGACATGAGATGAGTTATCCAAAAATAATTGTAAACAATATTAGTGCACATAGAGTGAGTTCATGCAACGTATAAAAAAATATAGATATATATAATAATTTAACCTTTATTTAACTAGGCAAGTCAGTTAAGAACAAATTCTTAATTACAATGATGGCATACCCCGGCCAAACCCGGACGATGCTGGGCCAATTGTGCGCCGCCATATGGGACTCCCAATCGCAGCCAGATGTGATACAGCCTGGATCCGAACCAGGGACTGTAGTGACGCCTCTTGTACTCCGTGCTTCTACACCTGCATTGCTTGCTGTTTGGGGTTTTAGGCTGGGTTTCTGTACAGCACTTTGAGATATCAGCTGATGTACGAAGGGCTATATAAATACATTTGATTTGATTTGATTTGTAGTGCCGCCTTTTGTACTGAGATGCAGTGCCTTAGACCACTGCTTGTTAAGGAATGTCTTACTCTTGAACTTATTTAGGCTTGCCATAACAAGGGGGTTGAATTCTTATTGATTCAAGACATTTCAGATTTTCATTTCTATTTAGTTTGTGGGGAAAAAAAAAACATACTTCCACCTAGACATTATGGAGTTACTGTGTTATGGGGGCCAGTGACAAAACATCTCAATTGAAACCATTTTATATTCAGGCTGTAACACAACAAAATGTGGAAATTGTCAAGTGGTGTGAATACTTTCTGAAAGCACTGTGGTGTCAGCGGCAGTTGGGAAGTGGCCTCTTTCACTGTCGCCCAAACGGTCCAATGGGCAAGCAAGAGGCAGCAAGAGGGGCAGGGCCATCCATGTGTGTGTGTAAAAGACAGGCTGATATACCACACTGCCTCCCGGGGGAGGGGGGTGACAGTAACTCACAGGCAACCTGATCAACGAACAATAAATCTAAAGGAGACGTCCCAAGCCTGCTTTCTGACACACACACAAACACACACACACACATGCACACACACACACAGCAGGTCATTATATCATCCCTTATGTCCCTCTCTCACATCATCCTTCCATTACAGAATAATGGGCCGTAGAGAGGAGTAGGGTTTCCCTGTGGGGCTCAATACACCATTATTTATTACAGACAACAGAGAAGCACAGCACCTCACTACCCTTACTGCAACCTGTCCCTGTCACTCTCTACAGCAGGAGAGGAGAGGAGAGGAGAGGAGGGGAGGGGAGGGGGGGGAGGGGAGGGGAGGGGAGGGAGAGGAGGGAGGAGAGGAGAGAGAGGAGAGGAGAGGAGAGGAGAGGAGAGGAGAGGAGAGGAGAGGAGAGGAGAGGAGAGGAGAGGAGAGGAGAGGAGAGGAGAGGAGAGGAGAGGAGAGGAGAGGAGAGGAGAGTGTGTCTATAAAATGTATTCCTGGTTCTGTAAACTCACAGTGTCTTTTCTACGTGACAAAGACACACGTCACACTCGTAACACAGAGGGGTAAAAGTACATCATGTACATGCTACACGACACGTGACAACAGGCTATAATTCACCACTTTAAATCCACATTTCCATTTTGTCATGTCTGAGTGCCGATCATGCTGTTGAACAAAGTTTGACACAATTCAAATTCAAATTCAATGTGGTAGAGGTGGTGTGTTTTGCACCAAATGTATCCGCTATCATTTCTTATGAGCGACAATAACTTTTGAACGTCAGATCAGCAATTACTAACCTCAATTCCAGCTTCACTGTGATAGACTGAATCCAATTTGCTGAGTAGAGTGTTAGAAGCTATTTTGTAAATGACATCGCTGAAGTCGAGGATCGAAAGGATAGTCCGTTTTACAAGGGTATGTTCAGCAACATAAGTGAAGGAGGCTTTGTTGCGAAATAGGAAGCCGATTTTAAATTTAATTTTGTATTGTAGATGATTTAATATGAGTCTGGAAGGAAAGTTTACAGGCAAGCCAGACACCTAGGTATTTGTAGTTGTCCACATATTTTAAGTCAGAACCGTCCAGAGTACTGATGCTAGTCAGGCGGGCAGGTGTGGGCAGCGAACGGTTGAAAAGCATGCATTTGGTTTTTACTAGCATTTAAGAGCAGTTGGAGGCCACGGAAGGAGCGTTGTATGGCATTGAAGCTCATTTGGAGGTTTGTTAACACAGTGTCCAAAGAAGGGCCAGATATATACAGAATGGTGTCATCTGCGTAGAGGTGGATCAGGGAATCACCCGCAGCAAGAGCGACCCGAGAATTGAACCCTGTTCAATTGGCGGTTATGATATCGTTTAGTACCTTGAGGGTGGCTGAGGTGCACCCGTGACCAGCTCGGAAACCGGCTTGCACAGTGGAGAAGGTACGGTGGGATTCAAAATGGTCAGTGATCTGTTTATTAACTTGGCTTTCGAAGACTTTAGAAAGGCAGGGCAGGATGGATATAGGTCTATAACAGTTTGGGTCTAGAGTGTCTCCCCCTTTGAAGAGGGGGATGACCGTGGCAGCTTTCCAATCTTTAGGGATCTCGGATGATACGAAAGAGAGGTTGAACAGACTGGTAATAGGGGTAGCAACAATGGAGGTGGATCATTTTAAAAATAGAGGGTCCAGATTGTGGTCCTTCTGTAGCTCAGTTGGTAGAGCATGGCACTTGTAACGCCAGGGTAGTGGGTTCGATTCCCGGGACCACCCATACGTAGAATGTATGCACACATGACTGTAAGTCGCTTTGGATAAAAGCGTCTGCTAAATGGCATATATTATTGTCTAGCCGGGCTGATTTGTACGGGTCCAGATTTTGCAGCTTTTTCAGAACATCTGCTATCTGGATTTGGGTGAAGGAGAAGCAGGGGAGGCTTGGGCAAGTAGCTGCCGGTGGTGAGGTTGGGGTAGCCAGAAGGAAAGCATGGCCAGCTACAGAGAAATGCTTAATTAAATTCTCAATTATCGTGGATTTATCGGTGGTGACAGTGTTACCTAGCCTCAGTGCAGTGGCCAGCTGGGAGGAGGTGCTCTTATTCTCCGTGTTACAAAACTTTTTGGAGTTAGAGCTACAGGATGCAAATTTCTGTTTGAAAAAGCTAGCCTTTGCTTTCCTGACTGACTGTGTGTATTGGTTCCTGACGTCCCTGAAAAGTTCCATCTTGCGGGACTATTTGATGCTAGTGTGGTCCGCCACAGGATGTTTTTGTACTGGTCGAGGGCAGTCAGATCAGGAGTGAACCAAGGGCTATGTCTGTTCTTAGTTCTAAATTTTTTGAAAGAGTTATTCTTATTTTGATGGTGAGGAAAGCACTTTTAAAGAAGGACCAGGCATCCTCGACTGACGGGATGAGGTCAATATCCTTCCAAGAAACCCGGGCCAGGTCGATTAGAAAGGCCTGCTCGCAGAAGTGTTTTAGTTAGCGTTTGACAGTGATGACGGTTGGTCATTTGACCATGGACCCATAGCGGATGCAGGCAATGAGGCAGTGATCGCTGAGATCCTGAATGAAAACAGCAAAGGTGTATTTGGAGGGCAAGTTGGTCAGGATAATATCTATGAGGGTGCCCATATTTACGGATTTAGGGTTGTACCTGGTGGGTTCCTTGATAGTTTGTGTCATTGAGGGCATTTAGCTTAGATTGTAGGACTGCCGAGGTGTTAAGCATATCCCAGTTTAGGTCACCTAACAGAATGAACTCTAAAGATAGATGGGGGGCAATCAATTCCCATATAGTGTTCAGGGCACAGCTGGGAGCTGAGGGGGGTCTATAACAGGTGGCAACAGTGAGAGACTTATTTCTGGAGAGATTCATTTTTTAAATTTGAAGCTCGAACTGTTTGGGCATAGACCTGGAAAGTATGACAGAACTTTGCAGGCTTTGCATCTCTGGAGTAGATTGCAACTCCTCCCCCTTTGGTAGTTCTATCTTGATGGAAAATGTTGTAGTTGGGTATGGAAATATCAGAATCTTTGGTGGCCTTCCTAAGCCAGGATACAGACACAGCAAGGACATCAGGGTTGGCGGAGTGTGCTAAAGCAGTGAGTAATGTAAACTTATGGAGGAGGCTTCTGATGTTAGCATGCATGAAACCAAGTCTTTTACGGTTACAGAAGTCAACAAATGAGAGTGCCTGGGGACACGCAGGGCCTGGTTTGACCTCCACATCACCCGAGGAACAGAGGAGGAGTAGGATGAGGGTACAGCTAAAGGCTATCAAAACTGGTTGTCTAGTGCGTTGGGGACAGAGAATAAAAGGAGCAGATTTCTGGGCATGGTAGAATAGATTCAGGGCATAATGTACAGACAGTGGTATGGTGGGGTGCGGGGACAGTGGAGGTAAACCCAGGCACTGAGTGATGATAAGAGAGGTTGCATCTCTGGACGCGCTAGTTATGCTGGGTGAGGTCACCGCATGCGTGGGAGGTGGGTCAAAGGAGGTATCTGAGGCATGTTGAGTGGGACTAGGGGCTCCGCAGTAAACTTAAACAATGATAACTATCCTAAACAACAGTATACAAGGCATATTGACATTTGAGAGAGACATAAAGCGAGGGATAACGCAATCACAGGTGTTTATTGGTAGAGCTAGCTAAGACAACAACAGGCAAGACAACAGCAGCTAATTAGCTAAGACAACAACAAAAGGTAAAATGGCGATGAATGGGCAGAGATGGTTGGTTAACTACACACATGGCCTGAGTTCGAGGCTGGGCCCACAGATAAATAAAAATAAACAAAATGGAGTACCGTGATTAATGAACAGTCCAGCAGGCATCAGCTATGTAGCCAAGTGATCATAGGGTCCAGTGAACAGCAATAGATGGAACAGGGAAGCCGCGGGGTAGTTGTTACTACGCTAGAACGTGGGCGACACAGCGCTTAATGTTAGCAGGCCGGGGATAAGTAGAAGCGTCTGCTCCGACGTCCGGCAAAGGCCGGTTGAGGGCACAGCGGAGGGAGTTACATCGGCAGACCAGTCGTCGTGGTACGACAGGGGGGGCGTGTCGACAAAGGGTCCAGATGGCGAAAGATAGCTTCGGGGCAGGGGCGTTAGCCACTATAGCCAATCGGTAGCAGATAGCTAGCAGTGATGATCCGATGCAAAGGTCCAGAGCTTACGGCAAGGATCCGGTAGAGTAGTGGATTCTAGCCATGTTGGGGTAGAGTCCAGGAGGCAACAGCTGTATAGGCGAGTGATCACTGAGTATGCGAGGTGGGCGGTGGGCCTGGCTCAGGGCTAGCTTCGGGGATGGGTCACTCTGTGGCAGCTAGCTAGCTGTGATGATCAGGAGTAATGGTCCAGTGTTTACGGCAGGAATCCGGGCAGAAAACAGCCTGATACTGGCAGGCTGTCAAGTATTATCCACGCTAAAAAACATCTTGTGTCTGTGTAGAAGGTAAAGGCCGCTAGCAGTGGCTGACAATGACTAAATAGCTAGTAGATAATTAGCTGGTTAGCTTCTGATGGCTAGCTTCTGATGGAGGTTCTGGCTATAAGGTTATGACACATATCAACTCCATCATCCCAGACACCCAAGACAAACTCCAATTTGCATACTGACCCAACAGATACATAGACAATGCAATATCAATTGCCCTCCACACTGCCCTCACCCAACTAGATAAGAGTAATACCCATGTGAGAAGGCTGTTCATTAACTACAGTTCAGCGTTCAACACCATAGTGCATTCCAAAACCTGGACCCTTACAAATCTGCTGGGCTAAACAATCTGGACCCTCTCTTTCAAAACCTATCTGCCGCCATTGTTGCAACACCTATTACCAGCCTGTTCAACCTCTCTCTCCTATCATCCGAGATCCCTAAAGATTGGAAGGCTGCCGTGGTCATCCCCCTCTTCAAAGGGGGTGACAGCATAGACCCAAATTGCTACAGACCTATATCTATCCTGCCCTGCCTATCTAAAGTCTTCAAAAGCGGAGTAAATAAACAGATCACTGACCATTTAGAATCCCACCGTACCTTCTCCGCTGTGCAATCCGGCTTCCAAGCCGGTAACAGGAGCACCTCAGCCACGCTCAAGGTGCTAAATGAAATCATATCCGCCTACGATAAAAGACAATACTGCACAGCCGTCTTCATCGACCTGGCCAAGGCTTTCGACTCTGTCAATCACCGTATTCTTATCGGCAGACTCAATAGCATTGGTGTTTCTAATGACTGCCTCGCCTGGTTCACCAACTACTTTGCAGACAGAATTCAGTGTGTCAAATAGGAGGGCATGTTGTCCGGACCTCTGGCAGTCTCTATGGGGGTACCACAGGGTTCAATTCTTAGGCCAACTCTTTTCTCTGTATATATCAATGATGTCGCTCTTGCTGCGGGTGATTCCCTGATCCACCGCTACTCAGATGACACCATTCTGTATACTTCTCGCCCTTCCTAGGACACTGTGCTAACTAACCTCCAAACGAGCTTCAATGCCATACATTTACATTTACATTTAAGTCATTTAGCAGACGCTCTTATCCAGAGCGACTTACAAATTGGTGCATTCACCTTATGACATCCAGTGGAACAGCCACTTTACAATAGTGCATCTAAATCTTTTAAGGGGGGGGGGTGAGAAGGATTACTTTATCCTATCCTAGGTATTCCTTAAAGAGGTGGGGTTTCAGGTGTCTCCGGAAGGTGGTGATTGACTCCGCTGTCCTGGCGTCGTGAGGGGGTTTGTTCCACCATTGGGGGCCAGAGCAGCGAACAGTTTTGACTGGGCTGAGCGGGAACTGTACTTCCTCAGTGGTAGGGAGGTGAGCAGGCCAGAGGTGGATGAACGCAGTGCCCTTGTTTGGGTGTAGGGCCTGATCAGAGCCTGGAGGTACTGAGGTGCCGTTCCCCTCACAGCTCCGTAGGCAAGCACCATGGTCTTGTAGCGGATGCGAGCTTCAACTGGAAGCCAGTGGAGAGAGCGGAGGAGCGGGGTGACGTGAGAGAACTTGGGAAGGTTGAACACCAGACGGGCTGCGGCGTTCTGGATGAGTTGTAGGGGTTTAATGGCACAGGCAGGGAGCCCAGCCAACAGCGAGTTGCAGTAATCCAGACGGGAGATGACAAGTGCCTGGATTAGGACCTGCGCCGCTTCCTGTGTGAGGCAGGGTCGTACTCTGCGGATGTTGTAGAGCATGAACCTACAGGAACGGGCCACCGCCTTGATGTTAGTTGAGAACGACAGGGTGTTGTCCAGGACCATGCCAAGGTTCTTAGCGCTCTGGGAGGAGGACACAATGGAGTTGTCAACCGTGATGGCGAGATCATGGAACGGGCAGTCCTTCCCGGGAGGAAGAGCAGCTCCGTCTTGCCGAGGTTCAGCTTGAGGTGGTGATCCGTCATCCACACTGATATGTCTGCCAGACATGCAGAGATGCGATTTGCCACCTGGTCATCAGAAGGGGGAAAGGAGAAGATTAATTGTGTGTCGTCTGCATAGCAATGATAGGAGAGACCATGTGAGGTTATGACAGAGCCAAGTGACTTGGTGTATAGCGAGAATAGGAGAGGGCCTAGAACAGAGCCCTGGGGGACACCAGTGGTGAGAGCGCGTGGTGAGGAGACAGATTCTCGCCACGCCACCTGGTAGGAGCGACCTGTCAGGTAGGACGCAATCCAAGCGTGGGCCGCGCCGGAGATACCCAACTCGGAGAGGGTGGAGAGGAGGATCTGATGGTTCACAGTATCGAAGGCAGCCGATAGGTCTAGAAGGATGAGAGCAGAGGAGAGAGAGTTAGCTTTAGCAGTGCGGAGCGCCTCCGTGATACAGAGAAGAGCAGTCTCAGTTGAATGTTTAGTCTTGAAACCTGACTGATTTGGATCAAGAAGGTCATTCTGAGAGAGATAGCGGGAGAGCTGGCCAAGGACGGCACGTTCAAGAGTTTTGGAGAGAAAAGAAAGAAGGGATACTGGTCTGTAGTTGTTGACATCGGAAGGATCGAGTGTAGGTTTTTTCAGAAGGGGTGCAACTCTCGCTCTCTTGAAGACGGAAGGGACGTAGCCAGCGGTCAGGGATGAGTTGATGAGCGAGGTGAGGTAAGGGAGAAGGTCTCCGGAAATGGTCTGGAGAAGAGAGGAGGGGATAGGGTCAAGCGGGCAGGTGGCTGGGCGGCCGGCCGTCACAAGACGGGAGATTTCATCTGGAGAGAGAGGGGAGAAAGAGGTCAGAGCACAGGGTAGGGCAGTGTGAGCAGAACCAGCGGTGTCGTTTGACTTAGCAAACGAGGATCGGATGTCGTCGACCTTCTTTTCAAAATGGTTGACGAAGTCATCTGCAGAGAGGGAGGGGGGGGGGGAGGAGGATTCAGGAGGGAGGAGAAGGTGGCAAAGAGCTTCCTAGGGTTAGAGGCAGATGCTTGGAATTTAGTGAAAGGATGCCAGGTCCGCAGGAAGGCGAGTTTTCCTCCATTTCCGCTCGGCTGCCCGGAGCCCTGTTCTGTGAGCTCGCAATGAGTCGTCAAGCCACGGAGCGGGAGGGGAGGACCGAGCCGGCCTGGAGGATAGGGGACATAGAGAGTCAAAGGATGCAGAAAGGGAGGAGAGGAGGGTTGAGGAGGCAGAATCAGGAGATAGGTTGGAGAAGGTTTGAGCAGAGGGAAGAGATGATAGGATGGAAGAGGAGAGAGTAGCGGGTGAGAGAGAGCGAAGGTTGGGACGGCGCGATACCATCCGAGTAGGGGCAGTGTGGGAAGTGTTGGATGAGAGCGAGAGGGAAAAGGATACAAGGTAGTGGTCGGAGACTTGGAGGGGAGTTGCAATGAGGTTAGTGGAAGAACAGCATCTAGTAAAGATGAGGTCGAGCGTATTGCCTGCCTTGTGAGTAGGGGGGAAGGTGAGAGGGTGAGGTCAAAAGAGGAGAGGAGTGGAAAGAAGGAGGCAGAGAGGAATGAGTCAAAGGTAGACGTGGGGAGGATAAAGTCGCCCAGAACTGTGAGAGGTGAGCCGTCCTCAGGAAAGGAGCTTATCAAGGCATCAAGCTCATTGATGAACTCTCCGAGGGGACCTGTAGGGCGATAAATGATAAGGATGTTAAGCTTGAAAGGGCTGGTAACTGTGACAGCATGGAATTCAAAGGAGGCGATAGACAGATGGGTAAGGGGAGAAAGAGAGAATGACCACTTGGGAGAGATGAGGATCCCGGTGCCACCACCCCGCTGACCAGAAGCTCTCGGGGTGTGCGAGAACACGTGGGCGGACGAAGAGAGAGCAGTAGGAGTAGCAGTGTTATCTGTAGTGATCCATGTTTCCGTCAGTGCCAAGAAGTCGAGGGACTGGAGGGAGGCATAGGCTGAGATGAACTCTGCCTTGTTGGCCGCAGATCGGCAGTTCCAGAGGCTACCGGAGACCTGGAACTCCACGTGGGTCGTGCGCTGGGACCACCAGATTAGGGTGGCCGCGCCACGCGGTGTGGAGCGTTTGTATGGTCTGTGCAGAGAGGAGAGAACAGGGATAGACAGACACATAGTTGACAGGCTACAGAAGAGGCTACGCTAATGCAAGGAGATTGGAATGACAAGTGGACTACATGTCTCGAATGTTCAGAAAGTTAGGTAGCAAGAATCTTATTGACTAAAATGATTAAAAAGATACAGTACTGCTGAAGTAGGCTAGCTGGCAGTGGCTGCGTTGTTGACTTTGTAGGCTAGCTGGCAGTGGCTGCGTTGTTGACACTACACTAATCAAGTCGTTCGTTGAGTGTAGTAGTTTCTACAGTGCTGCTATTCGGGGCTAGCTGGCTAGCTAGCACTGTTGATTACATTACAAAAGAACGACAATAGCTGGCTAGCTAACCTAGAAAATCGCTCTAGACTACACAATTATCTTTGAAACACAGACGGCTATGTAGCTAGCTATGTATACGATCAAACAAATCAAACCGTTGTGCTGTAATGAAATGAAATGAAAATGTGATACTACCTGTGGAGCGAAGCGGAATGCGACCGGGTTGTTGAGTGCGGAAGTTCTATTCGGTAGACGTTGGCTAGCTGTTGGCTAGCTAGCAGTGTCTCCTACGTTAAGGACGACAAATAGCTGGCTAGCTAACCTCGGTAAATTAAGATAATCATTCTAAGACTACACACTCTAAACTACACAATTATCTATGATACGAAGACAGCAAAGACAACTATGTAGCTAGCTAACACTACACTAATCAAGTCGTTCAGTTGAGTGTAATAGTTTCTACAGTGCTGCTATTCGGTAGACGGTGGACGTTTGCTAGCTGGCTAGCTGCTGGGCAGATAGCAGTGTAGACTACGTTAGGACGACGAAATACGATAATTACGCAATTATCTTTGATACAAAGACGGCTATGTAGCTAGATAAGAAGAAATTGCTAAGATTAGACAAATCAAACCGTTGTACTATAATGAAATGTAATGAAATGTAATGAAAAGTTATACTACCTGCGGACCGAAGTGCGGATGCGACCGCTCGCTCCAACCCATACAACACTCCTTCCGTGGCCTCCAACTGCTCTTAAATGCTAGTAAAACCAAATGCATGCTTTTCAACCGCTCGCTGCCCGCACCCGCACCAGCCCGACTAGCATCACCACAATGGACGATTCCGACCTAGAATATGTGGACAACTACAAATACCTAGGTGTCTGGCTAGACTGTAAACTCTCCTTCCAGACTCATATTAAACATCTCCAATCAAAAATCAAATCTAGAATCAGCTTTCTATTTCGCAACAAAGCCTCCTCACTCACGTCGCCAAACTTACGCAAACTCACTATCCTTCCGATCCTCGACTTCGCAGATGTCATCTACAAAATAGCTTCCAACACTCTACTCAGCAAACTGGATGCAGTCTATCACAGTGCCATCCATTTTGTTACCAAATCACCTTATACCACCCACCACTGCGACCTGTATGCTCGAGTCGACTGGTCACGATAACAACACCCACCCGTAGCACACGTTCCAGCAGGTATATCTCACTGATCATCCCCAAAGCCAACACCTCATTTGGCCGCCTTTCCTTCCAGTTATCTGCTGCCAGTGACTGCAACGACTTGCAAAAATCGCTGAAGTTGGAGACTTTTATTTCCCTCACCAACTTTAAAAATCAACTATCTGAGCAGCTAACTGTACATAGTCCATCTGTAAATAGCCCACCCAATCTACCTACCTCATCCCCATACTGTTTTTATTTGATTTACTTGTCATCATTTTTGCACACCAGTATCTCTACTTGCACATCATCATCTGCTCATTTATCACTCCAGTGTTAATCTGCTAAATTGTAACTATTCGCTCCTATGGCCTATTGCCTACCTCCTCATTCCTTTTGCACACACTGTATGTAGACTTTCTTTTTTCTACTGTGTCATTGATTTGGTTATTGTTTTATTGGCTTGTTTATTGTTTACTCCATGTGTAACTCTGTGTTGGTGTCTGTGTCACACTGCTTTGCTTTATCTTGGCCAGGTTGCAGTTGCAAATGAGAACTTGTTCTCAACTGGCTTACCTGGTTAAATAAAGGTGAAAGAAAAAAAGAAAAAGAAAAAGAAAGTCCTGGACAATTGTTAGAGTCCACCCACCCAAGAAATAGACTGTTCTCTATGCTTCTGTACGGTAAGCAGGACCGGAGCAACAAGTCTGACACCAACAGGCTCCTGAACACCTTCCATCCCCAAGTCAAAAGACTGCTAAATACGGATACACAGACTATCTGCACATTGACCCTTCTATGTTATGACACTCACAGGACTCTACACACTCACTCACACACACTCACACACACTCACACTTACACTCCAACACACACACACACACACACACACGCACGCACGCACGCACGCACGCATGCGCACACACACACACACACACACACACACACACACACACACACACACACACACACACACACACACACACACACACACACACACACACACACACACACACACACACACACACACACACACACACACACACACACACACACACACACACACACACACACACACACACACACACACACACACACACACACACACACACACACACACACACACACACACACACACACACACACACACACCCCTACTACTCCAGTATGCCTGCACATTGTAAATATGGTATTGCAACTGACCCTGGAACTGACTCCGTATATAGCTTACTTTCTGGTGTGTTTCTGTTCCATTTGAATTATTTTATAGTACTACTGATATTAATTACTGCATTGTTGGGGAAGAGCACCTGATAATAACAACTTGAAACACAAATAAATGGCATATATACCCAGAAACACAGCTATACAGGCCCTTGCTTCCGAACAAATGTACTGTGTAAATTGAGACCCAATTGAAGGCAAGTGGAAGTGGGTTCTGTTCAGCTTCTTGGAGCACACTGGTAGACAAGGCTCTCTAGGCTCTCTGCTCCCAGCCCCTGGCCTTTATTAACAGCCTGTCTTTAATGAGAAAATGAGGGGCCTTTACTCCAGGGCCTACAGGATCCTAAGGTGTGTGTGTGTGTGTGTGTGTGTGTGTGTGTGTGTGTGTGTGTGTGCGTGTGTGTGTGTGTGTGTGCGTGCGTGCGTGCGTGCGTGCGTGCGTGCGTGTGTGTGTGTGTGTGTGTCCATATGTACAGTATATGTACCTGTGTGTAAGTGGGTTGCCCATAGGCCCAGACAAAGCCTGGGGAACGGGTAAGTGGGTCGCCCGCCCTCCACTACACCCTCAAAGGATCCTCTCTGACTCCTGTCCCCTTTATTATTAGAGCTGTTCTGGGTGTGTGGGGACTAGAGGAAGCAATGCTGCTCCTTATAGACCCACAGCCATTAGAAACACTATCACAGTAGCCTGTTAGGAGCTCAAGGCCGGTAGATTGTATTGGGTAAATGCTGAATGCTATTTTCGGGTTTTGCTCAAAGCAGTGGACAAAGGTAAAAACTAAACAAAAAAAATTTACATTTCCAAGCTCTTTATTTTAGACATGGTTTAAGAACATCAAATTTCATTTCATTCAGATGACCGTCCTTCCCATGCTAGATTACGGAGACATAATTTATAGATTGGCAGGTAAAGGTGCTCTCTAGTGGCTAGATGTTCTTTACCATTCGGCCATCAGATTTGCCACCAATGCTCCTTATAGGATACTGGATTTCATACTCCTCTGTAAACTGGTCATCTCTTTATACCCGTCGCAAGACCCACTGGTTGATGCTTATTTATAAAACCCTCTTAGGTCTCACTCTCCCCTTCCTGAGATACCTACTGCAGCCCCTCATCCTCCACATACAACATCCATTTTGCTAGTCACATTCTGTTAAAGGTCCCCAAACCACACACATCCCTGGGTCACTCGTCTTTTCAGTTCGCTGCTGCTAGATTGGACAGTTTTATCTCAATCTCTTCATTCAAAGACTCAATCATGGACACTCTTAATGACAGGTGTGACTGCTTAGCGTGAGGTACTATTGTCTCTACCTTCTTGCCCTTTGTGCTGTTGTCTGTGCCCAATAATGGTTGTACAATGTTTTGTGCTGCTAACATGTTGTGTTGCTACATGTTGTTGTCATGTGTTACTGCCCTGCTATGTTGTTGTCTTAGGTCTCTCTTTATGTAGTGTTGTGTTGTCTCTCTTGTCATGATGAGTGTTTTGTCCTATATTTATATGCTGTTTATTTATTTACATTTTTTAAATCAGAGCCCCCGTCCCTGCAGGAGGTCTTTTGCCTTTTGGTAGGCCGCCAATTGTGAATAAGAATTTGTTCTTGACTGTCTTGCCTAGTTAAATAAAGGTTAAATCAAATAAATACATATTTACATATTATCACATTTTCACCCACAAAAATGTGTACATTTTCCTCCTCTGTCTCTGCTGCTAAAGCCATTTTCTACCACTCTAAATTCCAAGCATCTGCCTCTAACCCTAGGAAGCTCTTTGCCACCTTCTCCTCACTCCTGAATCCTCCTCCCCCTCCCCCCCCCTCCTCCCTCTCTGCAGATGACTTCGTCAACCATTTTGAAAAGAAGGTCGACGACATCCGATCCTCGTTTGCTAAGTCAAACGGCACCGCTGGTTCTGCTCACACTGCCCTACCCTGTGCTCTGACCTCTTTCTCCCCTCTCTCTCCAGATGAAATCTCGCGTCTTGTGACGGCCGGCCGCCCAACAACCTGCCCGCTTGACCCTATCCCCTCCTCTCTTCTCCAGACCATTTCGGAGACCTTCTCCCTTACCTCACCTCGCTCATCAACTCATCCCTGACCGCTGGCTACGTCCCTTCCGTCCTCAAGAGAGAGAGAGTTGCACCCCTTCTGAAAAAACCTACACTCAATCCCTCCGATGTCAACAACTACAGACCAGTATCCCTTCTTTCTTTTCTCTCCAAAACTCTTGAACGTGCCGTCCTTGGCCAGCTCTCCCGCTATCTCTCTCTGAATGACCTTCTTGATCCAAATCAGTCAGGTTTCAAGACTAGTCATTCAACTGAGACTGCTCTTCTCTGTATCACGGAGGCGCTCCGCACCGCTAAAGCTAACTCTCTCTCCTCTGCTCTCATCCTGGATGACGGATCACCACCTCAAGCTGAACCTGACAGGATCAGACAGAATCTGTCGGCAAGACGGAGCTGCTCTTCCTCCCGGGAAGGACTGCCCTGTCATAACCTCACATGGTTCCATGATCTCGCCATCACGGTTGACAACTCCATTGTGTCCTCCTCCCAGAGCGCTAAGAACCTTGGCGTGATCCTGGACAACACCCTGTCGTTCTCAACTAACATCAAGGCGGTGGCCCGTTCCTGTAGGTTCATGCTCTACAACATCCGCAGAGTACGACCCTGCCTCACACAGGAAGCGGCGCAGGTCCTAATCCAGGCACTTGTCATCTCCCGTCTGGACTACTGCAACTCGCTGTTGGCTGGGCTCCCTGCCTGTGCCATTAAACCCCTACAACTCATCCAGAACGCCGCAGCCCGTCTGGTGTTCAACCTTCCCAAGTTCTCTCACGTCACCCCGCTCCTCCGCTCTCTCCACTGGCTTCCAGTTGAAGCTCGCATCCGCTACAAGACCATGGTGCTTGCCTACGGAGCTGTGAGGGGAACGGCACCTCAGTACCTCCAGGCTCTGATCAGGCCCTACACCCAAACAAGGGCACTGCGTTCATCCACCTCTGGCCTGCTCGCCTCCCTACCACTGAGGAAGTACAGTTCCCGCTCAGCCCAGTCAAAACTGTTCGCTGCTCTGGCCCCCCAATGGTGGAACAAACTCCCTCACGACGCCAGGACAGCGGAGTCAATCACCACCTTCCGGAGACGCCTGAAACCCCACCTCTTTAAGGAATACCTAGGATAGGATAAGTAATCCTTCTCACCCCCCTTTAAGATTTAGATGCACTATTGTAAAGTGATTATTCTACTGGATGTCATAAGGTGAATGCACCAATTTGTAAGTCGCTCTGGATAAGAGCGTCTGCTAAATGACTTAAATGTAATGTAAATGTAAATGTGTACACACAGACACAACTACACACACATTCAAACGCTGTAACATCCTAGAAGAATGTCTTCTGCCACACACACGCACACGCACACGCACACACGCACACACGCACACACGCACACACGCGCACACGCGCACACGCGCACGCGCACACGCGCACAAACACGCACGCACACACACACACACACACACACACACACACACACACACACACACACACACACACACACACACACACACACACACACACACACACACACACACACACACACACACACACACACACACACACACACACACACACACCCTGGCAGGCTGTTCCCACATTAACAAACAGAGCAGGTCTTTGTAGTGCATGGCTGTAGCGTAGCACAACACCACAACACAAATCAGCAAGAGTCCCTGAGGTAACCTCTTTCCCTGTCTGTATCTGTTACTGTCTCTACCCGCTCTTTCTTTCTGACTCTTTTTCTCTCCCCCTTTCCCTCTCTCTCTCTCTCCATTTTCCCTCCCTCTGTCTTGTCAGCCATCAGGTCCTGACGTCTCGTTTTATGTTATCATGGCCACTGAGTTGGGAGACAGAGGGAGAGACGGAGAGAGAAGGAGGGAGAGATGGAGAAAGAGACAGAGGGAGAGATGGAGGGAGAGATGGAGGGAGAGCCAGAGCGAGAGATGGAGAGAGACAGAGGGAGAGATGGAGAGAGAGACGGAGAGAGATGGAGGGAGAGATGGAGAGAGACAGAGGGAGAGACGGAGAGAGAGACGGAGAGAGAGATGGAGACCAGTAAGACCAAAATAATGGTGTTCCAAAAAAGGTCCAGTCAACAGGACCACAAAGTACAAATTCCATCTAGACACTGTTGCCCTAGAGCACACAAAAAACGATACATACCTTGGCCTAAACATCAGCACCACAGGTAACTTCCACAAAGCTGTGAACGATCTGAGAGACAAGGCAAGAAGGGCATTCTATGCCATCAAAAGAAAAATAAATTTCAACATACCAATTAGGATTTGGCTAAAAATATTTGAATCAGTCATAGACCCCATTGCCCTTTATGGTTGTGAGGTCTGGGGTCCGCTCACCAACCAAGACTTCACAAAATGGGACAAACACCAAATTGAGACTCTGCACGCAGAATTCTGCAAAAATATCCTCCGTGTACAACGTAGAACACCAAATAATGCATGCAGAGCAGAATTAGGCCGTTACCCACTAATTATCAAAATCCAGAAAAGAGACGTTAAATTCTATAACCACCTAAAAGGAAGCGATTCCCAAACCTTCCACAACAAAGCCATCACCTACAGAGAGATGAACCTGGAGAAGAGTCCCCTTAGCAAGCTGGTCCTGGGGTTCTGTTCACAAACACAAACACACCCTACAGAGCCCCAGGACAGCAGCACAATTAGACACGACCAAATCATGAGAAAAAAAATGATAATTACCTGACACATTGGAAAGAATTAACAAAAAAATTGACTGGAATGCTATTTGGCCCTACACAGAGAGTACACAGCGGCAGAATACCTGATCACTGTGACTGACCCAAAATTAAGCAAAGCTTTGACTATGTACAGACTCAGTGAGCATAGCCTTGCTATTGAGAAAGGCCGCCCTAGGCAGACATGGCTCTCAAGAGAAGACAGGCTATGTTCTCACTGCCCACAAAATGAGGTGGAAACTGAGCTGCACTTCCTAACCTCCTGCCCAATGTATGACCATATTAGAGAGACATATTTCCCTCAGATTACACAGATCCACAAAGAATTTGAAAACAAATCCAATTTTGAAAAACTCCCATATCTACTGGGTGAAATTCCACAGTGTGCCATCACAGCAGCAAGATTTGTGACCTGTTGCCACAAGAAAAGGGCAACCAGTGAAGAACACACACAACCCATATTTATGCTTATTTATTTTATCTTGTGTTCTTTACCATTTGTACATTGTTAAAACATTGTATATATAATATGACATTTGTAATGTTTTTATTGTTTTGAAACTTCTGTATGTGTAATGTTTACTGTTAATTTTTATTGTTTGTTTCACTTTATATATTCACATGATATATTATCTACCTCACTTGTTTTGGCAATGTTAACACGTTTCCCATGCCAATAAAGCCCTTGAATTGAATTGAATTGAATTGAGAGACGGAGGGAGAGACGGAGAGAGATGGGGAGAGAGACGGAGAGAGAGACAGAGGGAGAAATGGAGAGAGAGACGGAGAGAGAGACAGAGGGAGAAATGGAGAGAGAGACAGAGTGAGAGATGGAGAGAGACAGAGGGAGAGATGGAGAGAGATGGGGAGAGAGACGGAGAGAGAGACAGAGGGAGAAATGGAGAGAGAGACGGAGAGAGAGACAGAGGGAGAAATGGAGAGAGAGACAGAGGGAGAGATGGAGAGAGACAGAGGGAGAGATGGAGAGAGAGACGGAGAGAGACAGAGGGAGAGATGGAGAGAGACAGAGGGAGAGATGGAGAGAGAGACGGAGAGAGATGGAGAGACAGAGGGAGAGATGGAGAGAGACAGAGGGAGAGATGGAGAGAGAGACGGAGAGAGACGGAGAAAGAGACAGAGGGAGAGATGGAGAGAGAGACGGAGAGAGACAGAGAGAGACAGAGAGAGAGACGGAGGGAGATACAGAGGGAGAGATGGAGAGAGACAGAGGGAGAGATGGAGAGAGAGACGGAGACAGATGAAGAAAGATGGAGAGAGAGACGGAGAGAGAGACGGAGGGAGAGAGAGACAGAGGGAGAGATGGAGAGAGAGACGGAGAGAGACGGAGCGAGAGATGGAGAGAGAGACGGAGAGAGATGGGGAGAGAGACGGAGAGAGAGACAGAGGGAGAAATGGAGAGAGAGACGGAGAGAGAGACAGAGGGAGAAATGGAGAGAGAGACGGAGAGAGACAGAGAGAAATGGAGAGAGAGACGGAGAGAGACAGAGAGAGATGGGGAGAGAGACGGAGAGAGAGATGGAGGGAGAGATGGAGAGAGAGACGGAGAGAGACAGAGAGAGAGACGGAGGGAGAGACAGAGGGAGAGATGGAGAGAGACAGAGGGAGAGATGGAGAGAGAGACGGAGAGAGACGGAGCGAGAGATGGAGAGAGAGACGGAGAGAGATGGAGAGAGACGGAGGGAGAGACGGAGAGAGAGACAGAGGGAGAGAGAGACAGACTGAGAGATGGAGAGAGAGACGGAGAGAGATGGAGAGAGACGGAGGGAGAGACGGAGAGAGAGACGGAGGGAGAGAGAGACAGATGGAGAGATGGAGAGAGAGATGGAGAGAGAGACAGAGAGAGATGGAGAGAGACGGAGGGAGAGAGAGACAGAGGGAGAGATGGAGAGAGAGACGGAGGGAGAGATGGAGAGAGATGGAGAGAGATGGAGAGAGACGGAGGGAGAGACGGAGAGAGAGATGGAGGGAGAGAGAGACAGGGGAGAGATGGAGAGAGAGACGGAGGGAGAGATGGAGAGAGATGGAGAGAGACGGAGGGAGAGAGAGACAGAGGGAGAGATGGAGAGAGAGACGGAGGGAGAGATGGAGAGAGATGGAGAGAGACGGAGGGAGAGAGAGACAGAGGGAGAGATGGAGAGGGAGACGGAGAGAGAGACGGAGGGAGAGAGAGACAGGGGAGAGATGGAGAGAGAGACGGAGGGAGAGATGGAGAGAGATGGAGAGAGATGGAGAGAGACGGAGGGAGAGACGGAGAGAGAGATGGAGGGAGAGAGAGACAGAGGGAGAGATGGAGAGAGAGACGGAGAGAGATGGAGAGAGTCTCAGAGGGCTTTGAGCGCTGTTTGATTCCTGCTAGATAATAGCTGGTTCGCTGTCAGCCACAGGATGAACACTTAAATCCTTAATCACTGCCTGTCCACTCACATGACACTTATTTTAGGATTCCTCTACCCCTTCTCTCTCGCCATCTCTCTCTCAATTCTTCCCTCCCTCCCCCTCTCTCCACTAACATTAATCCCATAACAGAAAAGCAGTTCCTTAGATGGGTATAGATGAGAGGGGGAAGAGCAGAGGGAGGTAATGTCAGCAGGGGTGAATAGGTGGATGGGAGGGAACGAAGGGGAGGGGTTTAGGGGAGAGATTCTAAAAAATACTATGTGTTGTGAGGTGTTGGTTTACTTGCTTAAGCCCTTCCTTTACTTTTGAAGAGGGAAAGGGGGGGCAGAAGGATTTAAGAGAAAGAGGAAGAGAGAGATGGCAAAGAAAGAGAGAAAGAGAAAATATAGAGAAATGGGAGGAGAGATAGAGTCGTGAGGAGAACCTTTCTCGTCTGTAGTCTGTCAGCCTCTACTGTACCTGTGTGATGAAGGAGAATAAAATCAGGAACGAGTGAGAGAAAATTATATATCTATATATATATATATATAGAGAGAGAGAGAGAGTACAAGCCTAGCCCTGGTCTGTGTGGCTGTCAAATGTCCTGTAGTTGTGACACGGTTGGTCTGCGGAGAGGAGAGTTTCTCCGTAACACACCAAGAACAGGGCCTTGATCAAGCAGCCAGACAGCCAGCTACTGTCACTCCTGACAGCCTAGAGACAGGCCTTCCCCTGGTAGACAAAGAGGCAGGTAGAGGGGGTGGAGGGTTGGATTGAAACTTTTGACTTCAGAGAAAGATTTTTAGGGAACTTTTAGACAAAAGTATTTTTCTGGGCCTGTTGGCGTCAGAGTTTTAGTAGTATATTTAAATGATCTGTGTTGTGTATGTTGAAAGAGTGTATCTAGACATTTGTTGTTTGTGTCTAAGAGTGTGCATGCTGAGTAAGTCATTTTCGGCTGTGTGGTGCTTGTGTGTAGTGGATGAGTGTGTATCGTCCCCCTTCTTGTTGTGTATGTGCTGAATGGAGTGTATTGTTGCGATGCTGTGAAAGGCTGCTAGCGCTCCATCGCCTCATTTCCACAACTCTTAACCACTGACCTTATGGTTCTGCCTGGCACCACAGGCAGCAAATAGAAGAGGAGCACAGTAAGGGGTCACAGACGCACCATGTATGGAATTCCAGAGAGCAGGGAAGGACAGAGGTCACTCTCAATCACACTGAGAATCAGGAGTCTTAATACTACAGAGAGAGAGAGAGAGAGAGAGAGAGAGAGAGAGAGAGAGAGAGAGAGAGAGAGAGAGAGAGAGAGAGAGAGAGAGAGAGAGAGAGAGAGAGAGCTTACAGCCTTAACACTACAGAGAGAGAGCTTACAGCCTTAACACTACAGAGGGAGAGAGCTTACAGCCTTAATACTACAGAGAGAGAGAGGGAGCTTACAGCCTTAACACTACAGAGAGAGAGAGAGAGAGAGAGAGAGAGAGAGAGAGAGAGAGAGAGAGAGAGAGAGAGCTTACAGCCTTAACACTACAGAGAGAGAGAACTTACAGCCTTAACACTACAGAGAGAGAGAGAGGGAGCTTACAGCCTTAAGTTAATTAACACTACAGAGAGAGAGATCTTACAGCCTTAACACTACAGAGGGAGAGAGCTTACAGCCTTAACACTACAGAGAGAGAGAGCTTACAGCCTTAACACTACAGAGAGAGAGAGATTACAGCTTTAACACTACAGAGAGAGAGAGAGAGAGAGAGAGAGAGAGAGAGAGAGAGAGAGAGAGATTACAGCCTTAACACTACAGAGAGAGAGAGATAGAGCTTATAGCCTTAACACTACAGAGATATAGAGCTTATAGCCTTAACACTACAAAGAGAGAGCTTACAGCCTTAACACTACAGAGAGAGAGAGAGAGCTTACAGCCTTAACACTACAGAGAGAGAGAGACAGAGCTTACAGCCTTAACACTACAGAGAGAGAGATCTTACAGCCTTAACACTACAGAGAGAGAGAGAGCTTACAGCCTTAACACTACACGGAGAGAGAGAGACAGAGCTTACAGCCTTAACACTACAGAGAGAGAGAGCTTACAGCCTTAACACTACAGAGAGAGAGAGCTTACAGCCTTAACACTACAGAGAGAGAGAGCTTACAGCCTTAACACTACAGAGAGAGAGAGAGAGCTTACATCATTAACACTACAGAGAGAGAGAACTTACATTAACACTACAGAGAGAGAGAGAGCTTACATCATTAACACTACAGAGAGAGACAGAGAGCTTACAGTCTTAACACTACAGAGAGAGAGAGAGAGCTTACAGCCTTAACACTACAGAGAGAGCTTACATCATTAACACTACAGAGAGAGAGAGAGAGAGAGAGAGAGCTTACATCATTAACACTACAGAGAGAGAGAGAGCTTACACTCTTAACACTACAGAGAGAGAGAGAGCTTACAGCCTTAACACTACAGAGAGAGAGAGAGCTTACAGCCTTAACACTACAGAGAGAGCTTACATCATTAACACTACAGAGAGAGAGAGCTTACATCTTAACACTACAGAGAGAGAGAGAGCTTACAGCCTTAACACTACAGAGAGAGAGAGAGCTTACAGCCTTAACACTACAGAGAGAGAGCTTACAGCCTTAACACGACAGAAGGAGAGCTTACATCATTAACACTACAGAGAGAGAGAGAACTTACATCATTAACACTACAGAGAGAGAGAGAGCTTACCTCATTAACATTACAGAGAGAGAGAACTTACATCATTAACACTACAGAGAGAGAGAGCTTACAGCCTTAACACTACAGAGAGAGAGCTTACATCATTAACACTACATAGAGAGAGAGAGCTTACATCATTAACACTACAGAGAGAGAGAGAGCTTACAGCCTTAACACTACAGAGAGAGATCTTAGAGCCTTAACACTACAGAGAGAGAGAGAGAGAGCTTACAGCCTTAACACTACACAGAGAGAGAGACAGAGCATACAGCCATTAACACTACAGAGAGAGATAGCTTACAGCCTTAACACTACAGAGAGAGAGAGAGCTTACAGCCTTAACACTACAGAGAGAGAGAGAGCTTACATCATTAACACTACAGAGAGAGAGAGAGAGAGCTTACAGCCTTAACACTACAGAGAGAGAGCTTACAGCCTTAACACTACAGAGATAGAGCTTACAGCCTTAACACTACAGAGAGAGAGAGAGCTTACATCATTAACACTACAGAGAGAGAGCTTACATCATTAACACTACAGAGAGAGAGAGCTTACATCATTAACACTACAGAGAGAGAGAGAGAACTTACATCATTAACACTACAGAGAGAGAGAGCTTACATCATTAACACTACAGAGAGAGAGAGAGCTTACATCATTAACACTACAGAGAGAGAGCTTACATCATTAACACCACAGAGAGAGAGAGAGCTTACATCATTAACACTACAGAGAGAGAGAGAGCTTACATCATTAACACTACAGAGAGAGAGATCTTACATCATTAACACTACAGAGTGAGAGAGAGCTTACAGCATTAACACTACAGAGAGAGAGAGAGAGAGCTTACAGCATTAACACTACAGAGAGAGAGAGAGCTTACATCATTAACACTACAGAGAGAGAGAGAGAGAGAGAGAGAGAGCTTACAGCCTTAACACTACAGAGAGAGAGCTTACAGCCTTAACACTACAGAGATAGAGCTTACAGCCTTAACACTACAGAGAGAGAGAGACAGAGCTTACATCATTAACACTACAGAGAGAGAGATCTTACATCATTAACACTACAGAGAGAGAGAGAGCTTACATCATTAACACTACAGAGAGAGAGAGAGAGAGAGAGCTTACAGCATTAACACTACAGAGAGAGAGAGAGCTTACATCATTAACACTACAGAGAGAGAGAGAGACATCAGAGCTTAACAGCTACAGAACACTACAGAGAGAGCTTACAGCCTTAACACTACAGAGAGAGAGCTTACAGCCTTAACACTACAGAGAGAGAGCTTACATCATTAACGCTACAGAGAGAGAGCTTACATCATTAACACTACAGAGAGAGAGAGAGAACTTACATCATTAACACTACAGAGAGAGAGAGCTTACATCATTAACACTACAGAGAGAGAGAGAGCTTACATCATTAACACTACAGAGAGAGAGCTTACATCATTAACACCACAGAGAGAGAGAGAACTTACATCATTAACACTACAGAGAGAGAGAGAGCTTACATCATTAACACTACAGAGAGAGAGAGACAGAGCTTACAGCCTTAACACTACAGAGAGAGAGATCTTACAGCCTTAACACTACAGAGTGAGAGAGAGCTTACAGCCTTAACACTACAGAGAGAGAGAGAGAGAGAGAGAGCTTACAGCCTTAACACTACACAGAGAGAGAGAGCTTACATCATTAACACTACAGAGAGAGAGAGAGAAAGAGAGAGAGAGAGAGCTTACAGCCTTAACACTACAGAGAGAGAGCTTACAGCCTTAACACTACAGAGATAGAGCTTACAGCCTTAACACTACAGAGAGAGAGAGCTTACATCATTAACGCTACAGAGAGAGAGCTTACATCATTAACACTACAGAGAGAGAGAGAACTTACATCATTAACACTACAGAGAGAGAGAGAGCTTACATCATTAACACTACAGAGAGAGAGAGAGAGAGCTTACATCATTAACACTACAGAGAGACAGAGAACTTACATCATTAACACTACAGAGAGAGAGCTTACATCATTAACACTACAGAGAGAGAGAGCTTACATCATTAACACTACAGAGAGAGAGCTTACATCATTAACACTACAGAGAGAGAGCTTACATCATTAACACTACAGAGAGAGAGAGAGCTTACATCATTAACACTACAGAGAGAAAGCTTACATCATTAACACTACAGAGAGAGAGAGAGCTTACATCATTAACACTACAGAGAGAGAGAGCTTACAGCCTTAACACTACAGAGAGAGAGAGCTTACAGCCTTAACACTACAGAGAGAGAGAGACAGAGCTTACATCATTAACACTACAGAGAGAGAGCTTACAGCCTTAACACTACAGAGAGAGAGAGAGAGCTTACAGCCTTAACACTAAAGAGAGAGAGAACTTACATCATTAACACTACAGAGAGAGAGCTTACATCATTAACACTACAGAGAGACAGAGAACTTACATCATTAACACTACAGAGAGAGAGAGCTTACAGCCTTAACACTACAGAGAGAGAGAGCTTACAGCCTTAACACTACAGAGAGAGAGCTTACATCATTAACACTACAGAGAGAGAGAACTTACATCATTAACACTACAGAGAGAGAGAGAGCTTACATCATTAACACTACAGAGAGAGAGCTTACATCATTAACACTACAGAGAGAGAGAACTTACATCATTAACACTACAGAGCGAGAGAGAGCTTACAACATTAACACTACAGAGAGAGAGAGAGCTTACATCATTAACACTACAGAGAGAGAACTTACATCATTAACACAACAGAGAGAGCTTACATCATTAACACTACAGAGAGAAAGAGAGCTTACATCATTAACACTACAGAGCGAGAGAGAGCTTACATCATTAACACTACAGAGAGAGAGAGAGCTTACATCATTAACACTACAGAGAGAGAACTTACATCATTAACACAACAGAGAGAGAGCTTACATCATTAACACTACAGAGAGAGAGAGAACTTACATCATTAACACTACAGAGAGAGAGCTTACATCATTAACACTACAGAGAGAGAGCTTACATCATTAACACTACAGAGAGAGAGCTTACATCATTAACACTACAGAGAGAGAACTTACATCATTAACACAACAGAGAGAGAGCTTACATCATTAACACTACAGAGAGAGAGAGCTTACATCATTAACACTACAGAGAGAGAGCTTACATCATTAACACTACAGAGAGAGAGCTTACATCATTAACACTACAGAGAGAGAGAGAGCTTACATCATTAACACTACAGAGAGAAAGCTTACATCATTAACACTACAGAGAGAGAGAGAGCTTACATCATTAACACTACAGAGAGAGAGCTTACAGCCTTAACACTACAGCAGAGCTTACATCATTAACACTACAGAGAGAGAGCTTACAGCCTTAACACTACAGAGAGAGAGAGAGCTTACAGCCTTAACACTAAAGAGAGAGAGAACTTACATCATTAACACTACAGAGAGAGAGCTTACATCATTAACACTACAGAGAGACAGAGAACTTACATCATTAACACTACAGAGAGAGAGAGAGCTTACAGCCTTAACACTACAGAGAGAGAGAGCTTACAGCCTTAACACTACAGAGAGAGAGCTTACATCATTAACACTACAGAGAGAGAGAACTTACATCATTAACACTACAGAGAGAGAGAGCTTACATCATTAACACTACAGAGAGCTTACATCATTAACACTACAGAGAGAGAGAACTTACATCATTAACACTACAGAGCGAGAGAGAGCTTACATCATTAACACTACAGAGAGAGAGAGCTTACATCATTAACACTACAGAGAGAGAACTTACATCATTAACACAACAGAGAGAGAGCTTACATCATTAACACTACAGAGAGAGAGAGAGCTTACATCATTAACACTACAGAGCGAGAGAGAGCTTACATCATTAACACTACAGAGAGAGAGAGAGCTTACATCATTAACACTACAGAGAGAGAGCTTACATCATTAACACTACAGAGAGAGAGAACTTACATCATTAACACTACAGAGAGAGAGAGAGCTTACATCATTAACACTACAGAGCGAGAGAGAGCTTACATCATTAACACTACAGAGAGAGAGAGAGAACTTACATCATTAACACTACAGAGAGAGAGAGCTTACATCATTAACACTACAGAGAGAGAGAGAGCTTACATCATTAACACTACAGAGAGAGAGCTTACATCATTAACACCACAGAGAGAGAGAGAACTTACATCATTAACACTACAGAGAGAGAGAGAGCTTACATCATTAACACTACAGAGAGAGAGAGACAGAGCTTACAGCCTTAACACTACAGAGAGAGAGATCTTACAGCCTTAACACTACAGAGTGAGAGAGAGCTTACAGCCTTAACACTACAGAGAGAGAGAGAGAGAGAGAGCTTACAGCCTTAACACTACACAGAGAGAGAGCTTACATCATTAACACTACAGAGAGAGAGAGAGAAAGAGAGAGAGAGAGCTTACAGCCTTAACACTACAGAGAGAGAGCTTACAGCCTTAACACTACAGAGATAGAGCTTACAGCCTTAACACTACAGAGAGAGAGCTTACATCATTAACACTACAGAGAGAGAGCTTACATCATTAACACTACAGAGAGAGAGAGAACTTACATCATTAACACTACAGAGAGAGAGAGCTTACATCATTAACACTACAGAGAGAGAGAGAGAGCTTACATCATTAACACTACAGAGAGACAGAGAACTTACATCATTAACACTACAGAGAGAGAGCTTACATCATTAACACTACAGAGAGAGCTTACATCATTAACACTACAGAGAGAGAGCTTACATCATTAACACTACAGAGAGAGAGCTTACATCATTAACACTACAGAGAGAGAGAGAGCTTACATCATTAACACTACAGAGAGAAAGCTTACATCATTAACACTACAGAGAGAGAGAGAGCTTACATCATTAACACTACAGAGAGAGAGAGCTTACAGCCTTAACACTACAGAGAGAGAGAGCTTACAGCCTTAACACTACAGAGAGAGAGAGACAGAGCTTACATCATTAACACTACAGAGAGAGAGCTTACAGCCTTAACACTACAGAGAGAGAGAGAGAGCTTACAGCCTTAACACTAAAGAGAGAGAGAACTTACATCATTAACACTACAGAGAGAGAGCTTACATCATTAACACTACAGAGAGACAGAGAACTTACATCATTAACACTACAGAGAGAGAGAGCTTACAGCCTTAACACTACAGAGAGAGAGAGCTTACAGCCTTAACACTACAGAGAGAGAGCTTACATCATTAACACTACAGAGAGAGAGAACTTACATCATTAACACTACAGAGAGAGAGAGAGCTTACATCATTAACACTACAGAGAGAGAGCTTACATCATTAACACTACAGAGAGAGAGAACTTACATCATTAACACTACAGAGCGAGAGAGAGCTTACAACATTAACACTACAGAGAGAGAGAGAGCTTACATCATTAACACTACAGAGAGAGAACTTACATCATTAACACAACAGAGAGAGAGCTTACATCATTAACACTACAGAGAGAGAGAGAGCTTACATCATTAACACTACAGAGCGAGAGAGAGCTTACATCATTAACACTACAGAGAGAGAGAGAGCTTACATCATTAACACTACAGAGAGAGAACTTACATCATTAACACAACAGAGAGAGAGCTTACATCATTAACACTACAGAGAGAGAGAGAACTTACATCATTAACACTACAGAGAGAGAGCTTACATCATTAACACTACAGAGAGAGAGCTTACATCATTAACACTACAGAGAGAGAGCTTACATCATTAACACTACAGAGAGAGAACTTACATCATTAACACAACAGAGAGAGAGCTTACATCATTAACACTACAGAGAGAGAGAGCTTACATCATTAACACTACAGAGAGAGAGCTTACATCATTAACACTACAGAGAGAGAGCTTACATCATTAACACTACAGAGAGAGAGAGAGCTTACATCATTAACACTACAGAGAGAAAGCTTACATCATTAACACTACAGAGAGAGAGAGAGCTTACATCATTAACACTACAGAGAGAGAGAGCTTACAGCCTTAACACTACAGAGAGAGAGAGCTTACAGCCTTAACACTACAGAGAGAGAGAGACAGAGCTTACATCATTAACACTACAGAGAGAGAGCTTACAGCCTTAACACTACAGAGAGAGAGAGAGCTTACAGCCTTAACACTAAAGAGAGAGAGAACTTACATCATTAACACTACAGAGAGAGAGCTTACATCATTAACACTACAGAGAGACAGAGAACTTACATCATTAACACTACAGAGAGAGAGAGAGCTTACAGCCTTAACACTACAGAGAGAGAGAGCTTACAGCCTTAACACTACAGAGAGAGAGCTTACATCATTAACACTACAGAGAGAGAGAGAGCTTACATCATTAACACTACAGAGAGAGAGAGAGCTTACATCATTAACACTACAGAGCGAGAGAGAGCTTACATCATTAACACTACAGAGAGAGAGAGAGAACTTACATCATTAACACTACAGAGAGAGAGAGCTTACATCATTAACACTACAGAGAGAGAGAGATCTTACATCATTAACACTACAGAGAGAGAGCTTACATCATTAACACCACAGAGAGAGAGAGCTTACATCATTAACACTACAGAGAGAGAGAGCTTACATCATTAACACTACAGAGAGAGAGAGACTTTAACACTACAGAGAGAGAGATTTACAGCCTTAACACTACAGAGAGAGAGAGCTTACAGCCTTAACACTACAGAGAGAGAGAGAGAGAGAGCACAGCCTTAACACTACACAGAGAGAGAGCTTACATCATTAACACTACAGAGAGAGAGAGAGAATCATTAACAGAGAGAGAGAGAGCTTACAGCCTTAACACTACAGAGAGAGAGCTTACAGCCTTAACACTACAGAGATAGAGCTTACAGCCTTAACACTACAGAGAGAGAGAGCTTACATCATTAACGCTACAGAGAGAGAGCTTACATCATTAACACTACAGAGAGAGAGAGAACTTACATCATTAACACTACAGAGAGAGAGAGAGCTTACATCATTAACACTACAGAGAGAGAGAGAGAGCTTACATCATTAACACTACAGAGAGACAGAGAACTTACATCATTAACACTACAGAGAGAGAGCTTACATCATTAACACTACAGAGAGAGAGAGCTTACATCATTAACACTACAGAGAGAGAGCTTACATCATTAACACTACAGAGAGAGAGCTTACATCATTAACACTACAGAGAGAGAGAGCTTACATCATTAACACTACAGAGAGAAAGCTTACATCATTAACACTACAGAGAGAGAGAGAGCTTACATCATTAACACTACAGAGAGAGAGAGCTTACAGCCTTAACACTACAGAGAGAGAGAGCTTACAGCCTTAACACTACAGAGAGAGAGAGACAGAGCTTACATCATTAACACTACAGAGAGAGAGCTTACAGCCTTAACACTACAGAGAGAGAGAGAGAGCTTACAGCCTTAACACTAAAGAGAGAGAGAACTTACATCATTAACACTACAGAGAGAGAGCTTACATCATTAACACTACAGAGAGACAGAGAACTTACATCATTAACACTACAGAGAGAGAGAGCTTACAGCCTTAACACTACAGAGAGAGAGAGCTTACAGCCTTAACACTACAGAGAGAGAGCTTACATCATTAACACTACAGAGAGAGAACTTACATCATTAACACTACAGAGAGAGAGAGAGCTTACATCATTAACACTACAGAGAGAGAGCTTACATCATTAACACTACAGAGAGAGAGAACTTACATCATTAACACTACAGAGCGAGAGAGAGCTTACAACATTAACACTACAGAGAGAGAGAGAGCTTACATCATTAACACTACAGAGAGAGAACTTACATCATTAACACAACAGAGAGAGAGCTTACATCATTAACACTACAGAGAGAGAGAGAGCTTACATCATTAACACTACAGAGCGAGAGAGAGCTTACATCATTAACACTACAGAGAGAGAGAGAGCTTACATCATTAACACTACAGAGAGAGAACTTACATCATTAACACAACAGAGAGAGAGCTTACATCATTAACACTACAGAGAGAGAGAGAACTTACATCATTAACACTACAGAGAGAGAGCTTACATCATTAACACTACAGAGAGAGAGCTTACATCATTAACACTACAGAGAGAGAGCTTACATCATTAACACTACAGAGAGAGAACTTACATCATTAACACAACAGAGAGAGAGCTTACATCATTAACACTACAGAGAGAGAGAGAGCTTACATCATTAACACTACAGAGAGAGAGCTTACATCATTAACACTACAGAGAGAGCTTACATCATTAACACTACAGAGAGAGAGAGCTTACATCATTAACACTACAGAGAGAAAGCTTACATCATTAACACTACAGAGAGAGAGAGAGCTTACATCATTAACACTACAGAGAGAGAGAGCTTACAGCCTTAACACTACAGAGAGAGAGAGCTTACAGCCTTAACACTACAGAGAGAGAGAGACAGAGCTTACATCATTAACACTACAGAGAGAGAGCTTACAGCCTTAACACTACAGAGAGAGAGAGAGCTTACAGCCTTAACACTAAAGAGAGAGAGAACTTACATCATTAACACTACAGAGAGAGAGCTTACATCATTAACACTACAGAGAGACAGAGAACTTACATCATTAACACTACAGAGAGAGAGAGAGCTTACAGCCTTAACACTACAGAGAGAGAGAGCTTACAGCCTTAACACTACAGAGAGAGAGAGCTTACATCATTAACACTACATAGAGAGAGAACTTACATCATTAACACTACAGAGAGAGAGAGAGCTTACATCATTAACACTACAGAGAGAGAGCTTACATCATTAACACTACAGAGAGAGAGAACTTACATCATTAACACTACAGAGCGAGAGAGAGCTTACATCATTAACACTACAGAGAGAGAGAGAGCTTACATCATTAACACTACAGAGAGAGAACTTACATCATTAACACAACAGAGAGAGAGCTTACATCATTAACACTACAGAGAGAGAGAGAGCTTACATCATTAACACTACAGAGCGAGAGAGAGCTTACATCATTAACACTACAGAGAGAGAGAGAGCTTACATCATTAACACTACAGAGAGAGAGCTTACATCATTAACACTACAGAGAGAGAGAACTTACATCATTAACACTACAGAGCGAGAGAGAGCTTACATCATTAACACTACAGAGAGAGAGAGCTTACATCATTAACACTACAGAGAGAGAACTTACATCATTAACACAACAGAGAGAGAGCTTACATCATTAACACTACAGAGAGAGAGAGAGCTTACATCATTAACACTACAGAGCGAGAGAGAGCTTACATCATTAACACTACAGAGAGAGAGAGAGCTTACATCATTAACACTACAGAGAGAGAACTTACATCATTAACACAACAGAGAGAGAGCTTACATCATTAACACTACAGAGAGAGAGAGCTTACATCATTAACACTACAGAGAGAGAGAGAACTTACATCATTAACACTACAGAGCGAGAGAGAGCTTACATCATTAACACTACAGAGAGAGAGAGAGCTTACATCATTAACACTACAGAGAGAGAACTTACATCATTAACACAACAGAGAGAGAGAGAGCTTACATCATTAACACTACAGAGAGAGAGAGAGCTTACATCATTAACACTACAGAGAGAGAAAGAGCTTACAGCCTTAACACTACAGAGAGAGAGCTTACAGCCTTAACACTACAGAGAGAGAGAGAGCTTACAGCCTTAACACTACAGAGATAGAGCTTACAGCCTTAACACTACAGAGAGAGAGAGAGCTTACATCATTAACACTACAGAGAGAGAGAGCTTACAGCCTTAACACTACAGAGAGAGAGAGAGCTTACAGCCTTAACACTACAGAGATAGAGCTTACAGCCTTAACACTACAGAGAGAGAGAGAGCTTACATCATTAACACTACAGAGAGAGAGAGCTTACAGCCTTAACACTACAGAGAGAGAGAGAGCTTACAGCCTTAACACTACAGAGAGAGAGAGAGCTTACAGCCTTAACACTACAGAGAGAGATAGAGGAGGGGGAAGAGAGGAGGGTTGCAAAGGACGCACAAAGGTGCTTCAGAAAATATGAAAATGCCACTGGTAGAAGGTTAATATCTGAGAGGCGTGTGTGAGTGAGTGTGTGTATCTGTTTGTGTATCTGTGTGTGTTTTTGTGTATCTGTGTGTGTATCTGTGTGTGTTTTTGTGTATCTCTGTGTGTATCTGTGTGTGTTTTTGTGTATCTCTGTGTGTATCTGTGTGTGTATTTGTGTATCTGTGTGTGTTTTTGTGTATCTGTGTGTGCATCTGTAAAATGACTCCCAGTGGTGTACTAGCTGCCTAATCCACAAGAGTTCTTCATTTGCACATCTGTGTCGGATCATGAGGGTTCTGTCTATCTGTGTGTGTCAGCTGCAGGTCTATGGAGACTGCTTGTCTCTCTGCTCTCTCTGTCACTATGGGAGCATGCTCGCTTTCATCACACACACACTTAGAAGTGACAGTCTCGCTCCCTACAAAGAGTTATAATATCACCCAGAGACCTGTCCCACACACACACACACACACACACACACACACACACACACACACACACACACACACACACACACACACACACACACACACACACACACACACACACACACACACACACACACACACATACACTCCGCTCCCTACAAAGGGATTTGAAATATCACGAGAGACCTCACTTCACTCCACATTATTTCACATTATTCCTGCTAATGAATCTTAAAACAAGATACGGGGCTGCCTCTGGTTCTCCTCTCCTTTCTCCTTTCAATCTCTCCTCGTTCTTCTGCCAAATCACTCTGTCATCTTTTCCTCTCTCTTCTCACTTTCCTCTCACTCATCTAGTACCTTTCTCTAAGGTGTTCAGTACCTCTCTCCTCTCTCTTCTCACTTTCCTCTCACTCATCTAGCACCTTTCTCAAAGGTGTTCAGTACCTCTCTCCTCTCTCTTCTCACTTTCCTCTCACTCATCTAGCACCTTTCTCAAAGGTGTTCAGTACCTCTCTCCTCTCTCTTCTCACTTTCCTCTCACTCATCTAGCACCTTTCTCTAAGGTGTTCAGTACCTCTCTACTCTCTCTTCTCACTTTCCTCTCACTCATCTAGCACCTTTCTCTAAGGTGTTCAGTACCTCTCTCCTCTCTCTTCTCACTTTCCTCTCACTCATCTAGCACCTTTCTCAGAGGTGTTCAGTACCTCTCTCCTCTCTCTTCTCACTTTCCTCTCACTCATCTAGCACATTTCTCTAAGGTGTTCAGTACCTCTCTCCTCTCTCTTCTCACTTTCCTCTCACTCATCTAGCACCTTTCTCTAAGGTGTTCAGTACCTCTCTCCTCTCTCTTCTCACTTTCCTCTCACTCATCGAGCACCTTTCTCGGAGGTGTTCAGTACCTCTCTCCTCTCTCTTCTCACTTTCCTCTCACTCATCTAGCACCTTTCTCTAAGGTGTTCAGTACCTCTCTCCTCTCTCTTCTCACTTTCCTCTCACTCATCGAGCACCTTTCTCGGAGGTGTTCAGTACCTCTCTCCTCTCTCTTCTCACTTTCCTCTCACTCATCTAGCACCTTTCTCTAAGGTGTTCAGTACCTCTCTACTCTCTCTTCTCACTTTCCTCTCACTCATCTAGCACCTTTCTCTAAGGTGTTCAGTACCTCTCTCCTCTCTCTTCTCACTTTCCTCTCACTCATCTAGCACCTTTCTCAGAGGTGTTCAGTACCTCTCTCCTCTCTCTTCTCACTTTCCTCTCACTCATCTAGCACATTTCTCTAAGGTGTTCAGTACCTCTCTCCTCTCTCTTCTCACTTTCCTCTCACTCATCTAGCACCTTTCTCTGAGGTGTTCAGTACCTCTCTCCTCTCTCTTCTCACTTTCCTCTCACTCATCTAGCACCTTTCTCTGAGGTGTTCAGTACCTCTCTCCTCTCTTCGGGTCCTCTCAGGTCTACTTTCTCCTCAATCTCATTCCTCCCTCTCTCCTCTAGCTCTTCCTCCTCTTTCCTTCCATCTCTACTCTTTCAACCTCTCCTCTCTACGTATGCTCCTCTCCTCTGCCATATCCTTCTGCTCCTCTCCTCTGCCATATCCTTCTGCTCCTCTCCTCTCCTCTGCCATATCCTTCTGCTCCTATCCTCTGCCATATCCTTCCTCTCCTCTCCTCTCCTCTGCCATATCCTTCCTCTCCTCTCCTCTCCTCTCCTCTGCCATATCCTTCTACTCCTCTCCTCTGCCATATCCTTCGACTCCTCTCCTCTGCCATATCCTTCTGCTCCTCTCCTCTGCCATATCCTTCTGCTCCTCTCATCTCCTCTGCCATATCCTTCTGCTCCTCACCTCTCCTCTGCCATATCCTTCTGCTCCTCTCCTCTGCCATATCCCTCCTCTCCTCTCCTCTCCTCTCCTCTGCCATATCCTTCCTCTCCTCTCCTCTCCTCTCCTCTGCCATATCCTTCTACTCCTCTCCTCTGCCATATCCTTCTACTCCTCTCCTCTGCCATATCCTTCTGCTCCTCTCCTCTGCCATATCCTTCTGCTCCTCTCATCTCCTCTGCCATATCCTTCTGCTCCTCACCTCTCCTCTGCTATCCTTCTGTCCTCTCCTCTCCTCTCCTCTGCTCTCCTCTCCTCTCCTCTGCCATATCCTTCTACTCCTCTCCTCTGCCATATCCTTCTGCTCCTCTCCCTCTCCTCTGCCATATCCTTCTGCTCCTTCTCTCCTCTCCTCTGCCATATCCTTCTGCTCCTCTCCTCTGCCATCCTTCCTCTCCTCTCTCCTCTCCTCTCCTCTGCCATATCCTTCTCTCTCTCCTCTGCCACCTCCTCTCCTCTGCCATATCCTTCTACTCCTCTCCTCTGCCATATCCTTCTGCTCCTCTCCCTCTGCCATATCCTTCCTCTCCTCTCCTCTCCTCTGCCATATCCTTCTACTCCTCTCCTCTGCCATATCCTTCCTCTCTCCTCCTCCCTCTGCCATATCCTTCTACTCCTCTCCTCTGCCATATTCTTCTGTCCTCTCCTCTGCCATATCCTTCCTCTCCTCTCCTCTCCTCTCCTCTCCTCTCTCTCCTCTGCCATATCCTTCTACTCCTCTCCTCTGCCATATCCTTTTGCTCCTCTCCTCTGCCATATCCTTCTGCTCCTCTCCTCTGCCATATCCTTCCTCTCCTCCCCTCTCCTCTCCTCTCCTCTCCTCTGCCATATCCTTCCTCTCCTCTCCTCTCCTCTGCCATATCCTTCTACTCCTCTCCTCTGCCATATCCTTCTACTCCTCTCCTCTGCCATATCCTTCTGCTCCTCTCCTCTGCCATATCCTTCTACTCCTCTCCTCTGCCATATCCTTCTGCTCCTCTCCTCTGCCATATCCTTCCTCTCCTCTCCTCTCCTCTGCCATATCCTTCTACTCCTCTCCTCTGCCATATCCTTCCTCTCCTCTCCTCTCCTCTGCCATATCCTTCCTCTCCTCTCCTCTCCTCTGCCATATCCTTCTGCTCCTCTCCTCTGCCATATCCTTTGCTCCTCTCCTCTGCCATATCCTTCTACTCCTCTCCTCTGCCATATCCTTCTGCTCCTCTCCTCTGCCATATCCTTCCTCTCCTCTCCTCTCCTCTGCCATATCCTTCCTCTCCTCTCCTCTCCTCTGCCATATCCTTCCTGCTCCTCTCCTCTCTCCTCTGCCATATCCTTCTTCTCCTCTCCTCTGCCATATCCTTCTACTCCTCTCCTCTGCTATCCTTCTGCTCCTCTCCTCTGCTATATCCTTCTCTCCTCTCCTCTGCCATATCCTTCTGCTCCTCTCCTCTGCCATATCCTTCTGCTCTCCTCTGCCATATCCTCTCCTCTCCACCTCTGCCATATCCTTCTGCTCCTCCCTCTCTCTCTGCCATATCCTTCCTCCTCTCCTTCTCCTCTCTCTGCCATATCCTTCCTCTCCTCTCCTCTCTGCCATATCCTTCTGCTCCTCTCCTCTCCTCTGCCATATCCTTTGCTCCTCTCCTCTGCCATATCCTTCTGCCACTTCTCTCCTCTGCCATATCCTTCTGCTCCTCTCCTCTGCCATATCCTTCCTCTCCTCTCTCTCTCCTCTGCCATATCCTTCTCTCCTCTCCTCTCCTCTGCCATATCCTTCTACTCTCTCCTCTGCCATATCCTTCCTCCTCTCCTCTCCTCCCTTCCTCTCCTCTCCTCTCCTCCTTCTCTCCTCTATCCTTCTTCTCTCCTCTCTGCCATATCCTTCTGCTCCTCTCCTCTCTCCATATCCTTCCTCTCCTCTCCTCTGCCATATCCTTCTCCTCTCCTCTCCTCCTTCTCTCCTCTCCTCTCCATATCCTTCTCCTCTCTCCTCTGCCATATCCTTCTGCTCCTCTCCTCTGCCATATCCTTCTGCTCCTCTCATCTGCCATATCCTTCCTCTCCTCTCCTCTGCCATATCCTTCTGTCCTCTCCTCTGCCATATCCTTCCTCTCCTCTCCTCTCCTCTCCTCTGCCATATCCTTCTGCTCCTCTCCTCTGCCATATCCTTCTGCTCCTCTCCTCTGCCATATCCTTCCTCTCCTCTCCTCTCCTCTGCCATATCCTTCCTCTCCTCTCCTCTCCTCTGCCATATCCTTCTACTCCTCTCCTCTGCCATATCCTTCTATATCCTCCTCCTCTCTCTGCCATATCCTTCTACTCCTCTCCTCTGCCATATCCTTCTGCTCCTCTCCTCTGCCATATCCTTCCTCCTCTCCTCTGCCATCCTTTGCTCTCCCTCTGCCATATCCTTCCTCTCCTCTCCTCTCCTCTGCCATATCCTTCTCTCTCTCCTCTCCTCTGCCATATCCTTCTCTCCTCTCCTCTCTCCTCTGCCATATCCTTCTCCTCTCCTCTCCTCTGCCATATCCTTCTACTCCTCTCCTCTGCCATATCCTTCTACTCCTCTCCTCTGCCATATCCTTCTGCTCCTCTCCTCTGCCATATCCTTCCTGCCTCCCTCTCCTCTGCCATATCCTTCTACTCCTCTCCTCTCCTCTATCCTCTGCCATATCCTTCCTCCTCTCTCCTCTGCCATATCCTTCTGCTCCTCTCCTCTGCCATATCCTTCTCTCCTCTCCTCTCCTCTGCCATATCCTTCTGCTCCTCTCCTCTGCCATATCCTTCCTCTCCTCTCCCTCTCCTCTGCCATATCCTTCTGCTCCTCTCCTCTGCCATATCCTTCTGCTCCTCTCCTCTGCCATATCCTTCTGCCTCCTCTCTCTCTCTCCCTCCTATCCTCTCCTCTCCTCTCCTCTCCTCTCCTCTCCTCTGCCATATCCTTCTCTCCTCTCCTCTGCCATATCCTTCCTCTCCTCTCCTCTCTCCTCTCTGCCATATCCTTCTCTCCTCTCCTCTGCCATCTCCTCTCCTCTGCCATATCCTTCTACTCTCCTCTCTCCTCTGCCATATCCTTCTGCTCCTCTCCTCTGCCATATCCTTCTGCTCTCCTCTCTGCCATATCCTTCCTCCCTCTCCTCTCCTGCCATATCCTTCTGCTCCTCTGCCTCTCCCTCTCCTCTGCCATATCCTTCTACCTCTCCTCTGCCATATCCTTCTGCTCCTCTCCTCTGCCATATCCTTCTACTCCCTCTCCTCTGCCATATCCTTCTACTCCTCTGCCTCTCCTCTGCCATATCCTTCTTCTCCTCTCCTCTGCCATATCCTTCTACCTTCCTCTGCCATATCCTTCTACCTCTCCTCTGCCTCCTCTGCCATATCCTTCTACTCCTCTCCTCTGCCATATCCTTCTGCTCCTCTCCTCTGCCATATCCTTCTGCTCCTCTCCTCTGCCATATCCTTCCATATCTCTTCTCTGCTCCTCTCCTCTGCCATATCCTCTCTCTCTGCCATATCCTTCCTGCCTCTCTCTCCTCTGCCATATCCTTCTCTCCTCTCCTCTCCTCTGCCATATCCTTCTGCTCCTCTCCTCTGCCATATCCTTCTACTCCTCTCTCCTCTGCCATATCCTTCTACTCCTCTCCTCTGCCATATCCTTCTGCTCCTCTCCTCTGCCATATCCTTCCTCCTCTCCTCTCCTCTCCTCTGCCATATCCTTCTACTCCCTCTCCTCTGCCATATCCTTCTGCTCCTCTCCTCTGCCATATCCTTCCTCTCCTCTCCTCTGCCCCTTCTGCTCTCTCTCTCCTATCCTTCCTCTCCCTCCTCTCCTCTGCCATATCCTTCTGCTCTCTCCTCTGCCTCTCCTCTCCCATATCCTCTCCTATCCTCTCCTCTGCCATATCCTTCTCTCCTCTCCTCTGCCATATCCTTCTGCTCTCTCTCCATATCCTTCTCTCTCCTCTGCCATATCCTTCTGCTATCCTTCTCCTCTCCTCTGCCATATCCTTCTACTCCTCTCCTCTGCCATATCCTTCTCTCCTCTCCTCTGCCATATCCTTCTGTCCTCTCCTCCCTCTCCTCCCTCTGCCATATCCTTCTTCCTCTCCTCTGCCATATCCTTCTCCTCTCCTCTCCTCTCCTCTCCTCTGCCATATCCTTCTGCTCCTCTCCTCTGCCATATCCTTCTGCTCCTCTCCTCTGCCATATCCTTCCCTCTCCTCTCCTCTCCTCTCTGCCATATCCTTCTACTCCTCTCCTCTGCCATATCCTTCTCTCCTCTCCTCTGCCATATCCTTCTGCTCCTCTCCTCTGCCATATCCTTTCTTCTCTCCTCTCCTCTGCCATATCCTTCTACTCCTCTCCTCTGCCATATCCTTCTCTCTCTCCTCTGCCATATCCTTCTGCTCCTCTCCTCTGCCATATCCTTCCTCTCCTCCTCCCTCTGCCATATCCTTCTTCTCTCCTCTCCTCTTCTGCTCCTCATATCCTTCTACTCCTCTCCTCTGCCATATCCTTCTGCTCCTCTCCTCTGCCATATCCTTCTTCCTCTCCTCTGCTCCTTCTACTCTCTCTCTGCCATATCCTTCTGCTCCTCTCCTCTCCTCTCCTGCCATATCCTTCTACTCCTCTCCTCTGCCATATCCTTCTCTCCTCTCCTCTGCCATATCCTTCTACTCCTCTCCTCTGCCATCCTTCTCCTCTCCTCTGCCATATCCTTCTCTGCCATATCTCCTCTCCTCTCTCTCCTCTGCCATATCCTTCTACTCCTCTCCTCTGCCATATCCTTCTCTCCTCTCCTTCCTCTCCTCTGCCATATCCTTCTGCTCTCCTCTCCTCTGCCATATCCTTCTCTCCTCTCCTCTCCTCTGCCATATCCTTCTACTCCTCTCCTCTGCCATATCCTTCTCTCCTCCTCTCCTCTGCCATATCCTTCTACTCCTCTCCTCTGCCATATCCTTCTGCTCCTCTCCTCTGCCATATCCTTCTGCTCCTCTCCTCTGCCATATCCTTCTGCTCCTCTCCTCTGCCATATCCTTCTCTCCTCTCTCTCCTCTGCCATATCCTTCTGCTCCCCTCCTCTCCTCTGCCATATCCTTCTGCTCCTCTCCTCTGCCATATCCTTCTACTCCTCCTCTGCCTCTATCCTTCTCCCCTCTGCCATATCCTTCCTCTCTCTCCTCTCCTCTGCCATATCCTTCTGCTCCTCTCCTCTGCCATATCCTTCTCTCCTCCCTCTCCTCTGCCATATCCTTCTCTCCTCTCCTCTGCCATATCCTTCTGCTCCTCCCTCTGCCATATCCTTCCTCTCCTCTCCTCTCCTCTCCTCTCCTCTGCCATATCCTTCTGCTCCTCTCCTCTGCCATATCCTTCTACTCTCCCTCTGCTCCTCTCTCCTCTCCTCTGCCATATCCTTCTTCTCTCTCCTCTCTCCTCTCCTCTGCCATATCCTTCTACTCCTCTCCTCTGCCATATCCTTCTCTCCTCTGCCTCTCCTCTGCCATATCCTTCCTCTCCTCTGCTCCTTCTCCTCTCTCCTCTGCCATATCCTTCTGCTCCTCTCCTCTGCCATATCCTTCTGCTCCTCTCTCCTCTGCCATATCCTTCTCTCTCCTCTCCTCTGCCTATCCTTCTACTCCTCTCTCTCTGCCATATCCTTCTACTCCTCTCCTCTGCCATATCCTTCTGCTCCTCTCCTCTGCCATATCCTTCTACTCCTCTCCTCTGCCATATCCTTCTACTCCTCTCCTCTGCCATATCCTTCTACTCCTCTCCTCTGCCATATCCTTCTACTCCTCTCCTCTGCCATATCCTTCTGCTCCTCTCCTCTGCCATATCCTTCCTCTGCCATATCCTCTCCTCTCCTCTGCCATATCCTTCCTGTCCTCTCCTCTCCTCTGCCCTCTCTCTCCCTTCTCTCCTCTCCTCTGCCATATCCTTCTACTCCTCTCCTCTGCCATATCCTTCTACTCCTCTCCTCTGCCATATCCTTCTACTCCTCTCCTCTGCCATATCCTTCTACTCCTCTCCTCTGCCATATCCTTCTCTCTCTCCTCTGCCATATCCTTCTGCTCCTCTCCTCTGCCATATCCTTCTACTCCTCTCCTCTGCCATATCCTTCTGCTTCTCTCCTCTGCCATATCCTTCCTCTCCTCTCCTCTCCTCTGCCATATCCTTCTACTCCTCTCCTCTGCCATATCCTTCTACTCCTCTCCTCTGCCATATCCTTCTGCTCCTCTCCTCTGCCATATCCTTCTACTCCTCTCCTCTGCCATATCCTTCTGCACCTCTCCTCTGCTCCTTCTCTCCTCTCCTCTGCCATATCCTTCTCTCCTCTCCTCTCCTCCTGCCATATCCTTCTTCTCCTCTGCCATATCCTTCTGCTCTCCTCTGCCATATCCTTCTGCTCCTCTCCTCTGCCATATCCTTCCTCTCCTCCCTCTCCTCTGCCATATCCTTCTACCCTCTCCTCTGCCATATCCTTCTGCCATATCCTTCTCCTCTCCTCTGCCATATCCTTCTGCTCCTCTCCTCTGCCATATCCTTCTGCTCCTCTCCTCTCCTCTGCATATCCTTCTTCTGCTCCTCTCCTCTGCCATATCCTTCTACTCCTCTCCTCTCCTCTCCTCTCCATATCCTCTCCTCTCCTCTCCTCTCCTCTCTGCCATATCCTTCTCTCCTCCTCTCCTCTGCCATATCCTTCTACCCTCTCCTCTGCCATATCCTTCTGCTCCTCTCCTCTGCCATATCCTTCCTCTGCCATATCCTTCCTCTCCTCTCCTCTGCCATATCCTTCTACTCCTCTCCTCTGCCATCTCCTCTGCCCTATCCTCTGCTTATCCTCTCCTCTGCCATATCCTTCTCTCCTCTCCTCTGCCATATCCTTCTGCTCCTCTCCTCTGCCATATCCTTCTCCTCTCCTCTCCTCTGCTCCTCCTTTCCTCTCTCTGCCATATCCTCCCCTCTCTGCCATATCCTTCTCTCCTCTCCTCTGCCATATCCTTCTACTCCTCTCCTCTGCCATATCCTTCTACTCCTCTCCTCTGCCATATCCTTCTGCTCCTCTCCTCTGCCATATCCTTCTCCTCTCCTCTTCCCTATATCCTTCTACTCCTCTCCTCTCTGCCATATCCTTCTGCTCCTCTCCTCTGCCATATCCTTCTACTCCTCTCCTCTGCCATATCCTTCCTCTCCTCTGCCATATCCTTCTCTCCTCTGCCATATCCTTCTACTCCTCTCCTCTCTCTCTGCCATATCCTTCTACTCCTCTCCTCTGCCATATCCTTCTGCTCCTCTCCTCTGCCATATCCTTCTACTCCTCCTCTGCCATCTGCCATATCCTTCTACTCCTCTCCTCTGCCATATCCTTCTACTCCTCTCCTCTGCCATATCCTTCTACTCCTCCTCTGCCATCCTCTACTCCTCTCCTCTGCCATATCCTTCTACTCCTCTCCTCTGCCATATCCTTCTACTCCTCTCCTCTGCCATATCCTTCTGCTCCTCTCCTCTGCCATATCCTTCTACTCCTCTCCTCTGCCATATCCTTCTGCTCCTCTCCTCTGCCATATCCTTCCTCTCCTCTCCTCTCCTCTGCCATATCCTTCTACTCCTCTCCTCTGCCATATCCTTCTACTCCTCTCCTCTGCCATATCCTTCTACTCCTCTCCTCTGCCATATCCTTCTACTCCTCTCCTCTGCCATATCCTTCTGCTCCTCTCCTCTGCCATATCCTTCTACTCCTCTCCTCTGCCATATCCTTCTACTCCTCTCCTCTCCTCTGCCATATCCTTCTACTCCTCTCCTCTCCTCTCCTCTGCCATATCCTTCTGCTTCTCTCCTCTGCCATATCCTTCTACTCCTCTCCTCTGCCATATCCTTCTGCTTCTCTCCTCTGCCATATCCTTCCTCTCCTCTCCTCTCCTCTGCCATATCCTTCTACTCCTCTCCTCTGCCATATCCTTCTACTCCTCCTCTGCTATCCTCTCCTCTCCTATCCTTCTGCTCCTCTCCTCTGCCATATCCTTCTGCTCCTCTCCTCTGCCATATCCTTCTACTCCTCTCCTCTGCCATATCCTTCTGCTCCTCTCCTCTGCCATATCCTTCTGCTCCTCTCCTCTGCCATATCCTTCTGCTCCTCTCCTCTGCCATATCCTTCTACTCCTCTCCTCTGCCATATCCTTCTGCTCCTCTCCTCTGCCATATCCTTCTACTCCTCTCCTCTCCTCTCCTCTGCCATATCCTTCTACTCCTCTCCTCTCTCCTCTGCCATATCCTTCTGCTCCTCTCCTCTGCCATATCCTTCTGCTCCTCTCCTCTGCCATATCCTTCTACTCCTCTCCTCTGCCATATCCTTCTGCTCCTCTCCTCTGCCATATCCTTCCTCTCCTCTCCTTATCCTCTCCTCTGCCATATCCTTCTACTCCTCTCCTCTCCTCTCCTCTGCCATATCCTTCTACTCCTCTCCTCTGCCATATCCTTCTGCTCCTCTCCTCTGCCATATCCTTCTGCTCCTCTCCTCTGCCATATCCTTCTGCTCCTCTCCTCTGCCATATCCTTCTGCTCCTCTCCTCTGCCATCCTCTCTCTGCTATCCTTCTGCTCCTCTCCTCTGCCATATCCTTCTGCTCCTCTCCTCTGCCATATCCTTCTGCTCTCCTCTGCCTCTATCCTTCTACTCTTCCTCCCTCTCCTCTCCATATCCTTCTCTCCTCTCCTCCTATCCTTCTGCTCCTCCTCTGCCATATCCTTCTACTCCTCTCCTCTGCCATATCCTTCTGCTCCTCTCCTCTGCCATATCCTTCCGCTCCTCTCCTCTGCCATATCCTTCCTCTGCCACTCCTCTCCTCTGCCATATCCTTCTGCTCCTCTCCTCTGCCATATCCTTCTACTCCTCTCCTCTCCTCTGCCATATCCTTCTCCTCTGCCTCCTCTCCTCTGCCATATCCTTCTGCTCCTCTCCTCTGCCATATCCTTCTCTCCTCCCTCTCCTTCTGCTCCTCTCCTCTCCTCTCTCCTCCTCTGCCATATCCTCCCTCTCCTCTGCCATATCCTTCTGCTCCTCTCCTCTGCCATATCCTTCTACTCCTCTCCTCTGCCATATCCTTCTACTCCTCTCCTCTGCCATATCCTTCTGCTCCTCTCCTCTGCCATATCCTTCTGCTCCTCTCCTCTGCCATATCCTTCTCTCTCTCCATCCTCTGCCATATCCTTCTGCTCCTCTCCTCTGCCATATCCTTCTACTCCTCTCCTCTGCCTCCTTCTGCTTCTCCTCTATCCTGCTCCTCTCCTCTGCCATATCCTTCTACTCCTCTCCTCTGCCATATCCTTCTGCTCCTCTCCTCTGCCATATCCTTCTGCTCCTCTCCTCTGCCATATCCTTCTACTCCTCTCCTCTGCCATATCCTTCTGCTCCTCTCCTCTGCCATATCCTTCTGCTCCTCTCCTCTGCCATATCCTTCTACTCCTCTCCTCTGCCATATCCTTCTACTCCTCTCCTCTGCCATATCCTTCTACTCCTCTCCTCTGCCATATCCTTCTGCTCCTCTCCTCTCCTCTCCTCTGCCATATCCTTCTACTCCTCTCCTCTGCCATATCCTTCTACTCCTCTCCTCTGCCATATCCTTCTACTCCTCTCCTCTCCCTCTGCCATATCCTTCTACTCCTCTCCTCTGCCATATCCTTCTGCTCCTCTCCTCTGCCATATCCTTCTACTCCTCTCCTCTGCCATATCCTTCTACTCCTCTCCTCTGCCATATCCTTCTACTCCTCTCCTCTCCTCTCCTCTGCCATATCCTTCTGCTCCTCTCCTCTGCCATATCCTTCTGCTCCTCTCCTCTGCCATATCCTTCTGCTCCTCTCCTCTGCCATATCCTTCTACTCCTCTCCTCTGCCATATCCTTCTGTCCTTCTCTCTGCTCCTTCTGCTCCCTCCTCTGCCAT
>NC_068430.1:30355408-30365408 GCF_023373465.1 Oncorhynchus keta | reverse complement strand
GAGAGAGAGGGAGAGATAGGCAGAGAGAGACTGAATGAGAGAGAGTGAGAGAGAGAGAGAGAGAGAGAGAGAGAGAGAGAGAGAGAGAGAGAGAGAGAGAGAGAGAGAGAGAGAGAGAGAGAGAGAGAGAGATAGGCAGAGAGAGAGCGAGAGAGAGAGCGAGAGAGAGAGAGAGAGCGAGCGAGAGAGAGAGAGAGAGAGAGAGAGAGAGAGTGAGCGAGCGAGAGAGAGAGCGAGAGAGCGAGAGAGAGAGTGAGAGCGAGTGAGAGAGAAAGAGAGAAAGAGAGAAAGAGAGAGCGAGAGAGAGAGAGAGAGAGAGAGAGAGAGAGAGAGAGAGAGAGAGAGAGAGAGAGAGAGAGAGAGAGAGAGAGAGAGAGAGAGAGAGATGGGAAGGAAAAGAGGGAGAGAGAGAGATAATAAAATAGAGGAGATGTCTCCCCATGTCACGAGGGGCACCTGGTGTGGAACCAAACCAGAACAACAAACCACTAAGGACCTTGGCCTACAGTATTTCTTGAAGTTCTCCTGAAATGATCACATTCTGTATTATTGTTTGTTTTTGTAAATAGTCTTCATTAACGCATTATTGTGTCATGAATTTACACCAACTAAAGACTGAAACAATACAGCAGCAAATCACATAAGGATTATTCAATAACTGCACCACTTCATATTGTTCATCAGATGAGTAGTGTTGAGTAGGAACATTAAACAGTTTCATATTGGCAGTAAGTTTGATTCAGACTGGATTACCTAATACAAGAAAGCACAAACACACTTACGCTTTGATATGTACTGTGGGAGACAATGTTAGGTTCTGGTCGTAAAGCACTTTCTCCCCATCTCTCTTCCCTCTCTCTCCTCTTCTTCTCTCTTTCTCCCCATCTCTCTTCCCTCCCTCCCTCTCTCCTCTTCTTCTCTCTTTCTCCCCATATCTCTTCCCTCTCTCTCTCCTCTTCTCCTCTCTTTCTCCCCATCTCTCTTCCCTCTCTCTCCTCTTCTCTCTTTCTCCCCATCTCTCTTCCCCCCCTCTCTCCTCTTCTTCTCTCTTTCTCCCCATCTCTCTTCCCTCTCTCCTATTCTTCTCTCTTTCGCCCCATCTCTCTTCCCTCTCTCTCTCCTCTTCTTCTCTCTTTATCCCCATCTCTCTTCCCCCCCCTCTCTCCTCTTCTTCTCTCTTTCTCCCCATCTCTCTTCCCTCTCTCCTCTTCTTCTCTCTTTCGCCCCATCTCTCTTCCCTCCCTCCCTATCTCCTCTTCTCCTCTCTTTCTCCCCATCTCTCTTCCCTCTCTCTCCTCTTCTCCTCTCTTTCTCCCCATCTCTCTTCCCTCTCTCTCTCCTCTTCTTCTCTCTTTCTCCCCATATCTCTTCCCTCTCTCTCTCCTCTTCTCCTCTCTTTCTCCCCATCTCTCTTCCCTCTCTCTCTCCTCTTCTTCTCTCTTTCTCCCCATCTCTCTTCCCCCCTCTCTCCTCTTCTTCTCTCTTTCTCCCCATCTCTCTTCCCTCTCTCCTCTTCTTCTCTCTTTCTCCCCATCTCTCTTCCCTCTCTCTCGCCTCTTCTCCTCTCTTTCTCCCCATCTCTCTTCCCTCTCTCTCCTCTTCTCCTCTCTTTCTCCCCATCTCTCTTCCCTCTCTCTCTCCTCTTCTTCTCTCTTTCTCCCCATCTCTCTTCCCTCTCTCTCCTCTTCTTCTCTCTTTCTCCCCATCTCTCTTCCCTCTCTCTCTCCTTTTCTTCTCTCTTTCTCCCCATCTCTCTTCCCTCTCTCTCCTCTTCTCCTCTCTTTCCCCACTCTCTCTCCTCTTCTTCTCTCTTTCTCCCCATCTCTCTTCCCTCTCTCCTCTTCTTTTCTCTTTCGCCCCATCTCTCTTCCCTCTCTCTCTCCTCTTCTTCTCTCTTTCTCCCCATCTCTCTTCCCTCTCTCTCGCCTCTTCTCCTCTCTTTCTCCCCATCTCTCTTCCCTCTCTCTCCTCTTCTCCTCTCTTTCTCCCCATCTCGCTTCCCTCTCTCTCTCCTCTTCTTCTCTCTTTCTCCCCATCTCTCTTCCCTCTCTCTCTCCTCTTCTTCTCTCTTTCTCCCCATCTCTCTTCCCTCTCTCTCCTCTTCTCCTCTCTTTCTCCCCATCTCTCTTCCCTCTCTCTCTCCTCTTCTTCTCTCTTTCTCCCCATCTCTCTTCCCTCTCTCTCCTCTTCTCCTCTCTTTCTCCCCATCTCTCTTCCCTCTCTCTCTCCTCTTCTTCTCTCTTTCTCCCCATCTCTCTTCCCTCCCTCCCTCTCTCCTCTTCTCCTCTCTTTCTCCCCATCTCTCTTCCCTCTCTCTCTTCTCTTCTTCTCTCTTTCTCCCCATCTCTCTTCCCTCTCTCTCCTCTTCTCCTCTCTTTCTCCCCATCTCTCTTCCCTCTCTCTCTCCTCTTCTTCTCTCTTTCTCCCCATCTCTCTTCCCTCTCTCTCCTCTTCTCCTCTCTTTCTCCCCATCTCTCTTCCCTCTCTCTCTCCTCTTCTTCTCTCTTTCTCCCCATCTCTCTTCCCTCCCTCCCTCTCTCCTCTTCTCCTCTCTTTCTCCCCATCTCTCTTCCCTCTCTCTCTTCTCTTCTTCTCTCTTTCTCCCCATCTCTCTTCCCTCTCTCTCCTCTTCTCCTCTCTTTCTCCCCATCTCTCTTCCCTCTCTCTCTCCTCTTCTTCTCTCTTTCTCCCCATCTCTCTTCCCTCTCTCTCTTCTCTTCTTCTCTCTTTCTCCCCATCTCTCTTCCCTCTCTCTCCTCTTCTCCTCTCTTTCTCCCCATCTCTCTTCCCTCTCTCTCTCCTCTTCTTCTCTCTTTCTCCCCATCTCTCTTCCCTCCCTCCCTCTCTCCTCTTCTCCTCTCTTTCTCCCCATCTCTCTTCCCTCTCTCTCTCCTCTTCTTCTCTCTTTCTCCCCATCTCTCTTCCCTCTCTCTCCTCTTCTCCTCTCTTTCTCCCCATCTCTCTTCCCTCTCTCTCTCCTCTTCTTCTCTCTTTCTCCCCATCTCTCTTCCCTCCCTCCCTCTCTCCTCTTCTCCTCTCTTTCTCCCCATCTCTCTTCCCTCTCTCTCTCCTCTTCTTCCCTCTTTCTCCCCATCTCTCTTCCCTCCCTCCCTCTCTCCTCTTCTCCTCTCTTTCTCCCCATCTCTCTTCCCTCTCTCTCTCCTCTTCTTCTCTCTTTCTCCCCATCTCTCTTCCCTCTCTCTCCTCTTCTCCTCTCTTTCTCCCCATCTCTCTTCCCTCTCTCTCTCCTCTTCTTCTCTCTTTCTCCCCATCTCTCTTCCCTCCCTCCCTCTCTCCTCTTCTCCTCTCTTTCTCCCCATCTCTCTTCCCTCTCTCTCTCCTCTTCTTCTCTCTTTCTCCCCATCTCTCTTCCCTCTCTCTCCTCTTCTCCTCTCTTTCTCCCCATCTCTCTTCCCTCTCTCTCTCCTCTTCTTCTCTCTTTCTCCCCATCTCTCTTCCCTCCCTCCCTCTCTCCTCTTCTCCTCTCTTTCTCCCCATCTCTCTTCCCTCTCTCTCTTCTCTTCTTCTCTCTTTCTCCCCATCTCTCTTCCCTCCCTCCCTCTCTCCTCTTCTCCTCTCTTTCTCCCCATCTCTCTTCCCTCTCTCTCCTCTTCTCCTCTCTTTCTCCCCATCTCTCTCTCCTCTTCTTCTCTCTTTCTCCCCATCTCTCTTCCCTCCCTCCCTCTCTCCTCTTCTTCTCTCTTCCTCCCCATCTCTCACCCTCTCTTTCTCCTCTCCTCCTCTCTTTCTCCTGCGCTAAATGCTTTCATGTCTCTGTATCAGGCTGACCATGCCTCCACAGACACACACACACACACACACACACACACACACACACACACACACACACACACACACACACACACACACACACACACACACACACCCCACCCACCACACACACCCCACCACACCCCTGCCCCCCCCACACACACACAGTAGCAATTATGGCAATCAGCGGGCCGACCCAATTAGTGTTTCCTGCTCGTTAAGCCCTGGGGGTTGGCTGGCCGACCGTCTCACTTTGCATAACTTAATCTGGAATGACAGGGTGTGACACCCAACCACCCTGACCCGCATAGACCTGACTCTGTGTGTGTGTGTGTGTGTGTGTGTGTGTGTGTGTGTGTGTGTGTGTGTGTGTGTGTGTGTGTGTGTGTGTGTGTGTGTGTGTGTGTGTGTGTGTGTGTGTGTGTGTGTGTGTGTGTGTGTGTGTGTGTGTGTGTGTGTGTGTGTGTGTGTGTGTGTGTGTGTGTGTGTGTGTGTGTGTGTGTGTGTGTGTGTGTGTGTGTGTTTTACTCAGCTGCCTGCCCCATGTGTGGCAACACTTTTACAGCTGCAGATTGCTCCCAGGCCAGCCCAGGTCAGCACAGTGCTGGTAGAAGTGGATCCAGGAGAAAGACACTTTAGCTAGGTGTGATTCCCCGACCCTCTCCGCTCTCCTCTGGGTCTCTGGCCGTCCTAACCAGTTAGCCGCTGATAGATGACTCATTATCACTCAAAAAGGAACAGGGCCCATTATTACCACACACAGGAAACACACACTGCCTCCCCCACGTACAAACATGTGCATGCACACAAAAATTTGTTTCATGGTCTCATGTTGCTAGGCATTAAACTTGACAGCTACCATGGTTACTGAACACAAAGGGCTGTTGTGGAGGTGTGTTTGATCTCAGTGTGTCCGTTTCTGCATGCAGGTGTGTTAGTATGTAAGAGTGTGTGTGTTTGTTCTAAGTGTGAACTGTGGAAGTTTCAGGAAGCGTTCTGCAGTCGCTAGAAAAGCCCAGCAGAATCCTAGCCCATCACCCTGATTACCACGTAGTGAAGTGAAACAAATAGTTAAATATCCTCTCTCCTTCTCTTTCTCTCTCTCTCATTCTCTCGCTCTCTTTTCCCTGGGTTCCTAATTGTTTTCTGTGGAAACGAGAACAGAAAAAAGCGGTGAGTATGTCTGTGCTGTATTCCATTAAAGGCAGCCTGATAAACAGGCACACTGGCATCATTAAAGGGGAGTGATAAATAATGGTGGCGTAATTAAAGGGGAGTGATGAGGACACGTGTAGAAATGTTTTGTTAGCCATGCGGACGGACAAATGAAGGAGGAGAGTAATTGCTTTGGATTAATTATTTGGATACGGGGGCCGAGAGAGTACAGTGCTCCTGAGGGGGTTTCTGGATGGGTGGAGGAGGGGATAGAGGGGGGTGATGGGATGGAGATGGATAAGGAAGAGATGGGGAGGGTGGCCGTCTGAGGGTGTCTAACTATCAAAACCATCCATACATCACCCCACCCTCGCTGTAGATCAGGTTCACATTCCCCGGTTGTACTTCAGAGAGGGGAAAACAGATAGACAGCAAAAAGAAAGGAAGGTAGAAGAAGAGGTAAAGAGAGGAAGGTGGGAGAAGAGGTAAAGGAGGAAGGTGGGAGAAGAGGTAAAGAGAGGAAGGTGGGAGAAGAGGTAAAGAGAGGAAGGTGGGAGAAGAGGTAAAGAGAGGAAGGTAGGAGAAGAGGTAAAGAGAGGAAGGTAGGAGAAGAGGTAAAGGAGGAAGGTGAGAGAAGAGGTAAAGGAGAAAGGTGGGAGAAGAGGTAAAGGAGGAAGGTGGGAGAAGAGGTAAAGAGAGGAAGGTGGGAGAAGAGGTAAAGGAGGAAGGTAGGAGAAGAGGTAAAGAAGGAAGGTGGGAGAAGAGGTAAAGAGAGGAAGGTAGGAGAAGAGGTAAAGGAGGAAGGTAGGAAGGTAAAGGAAAGGAAGAGAGAGAAGAGTAAAGGAGGAAGGTAGGAGAAGAGGTAAAGAGAGGAAGGTAGGAGAAGAAGAGGTAAAGAGAGGAAGGTAGGAGAAGAGGTAAAGGAGAAAGGTGGGAGAAGAGGGTAAAGAGAGGAAGGTAGGAGAAGAGGTAAAGAGAGGAAGGTAGGAGAAGAGGTAAAGAGGAAGGTGGGAGAAGAGGTAAAGAGAGAGGAAGGTAGGAGAAGGTGGGAGAAGTAAAGGAGGAAGGTGGGAGAAGAGGTAAAGAGAGGAAGGTAGGAGAAGAGGTAAAGAGAGGAAGGTAGGAGAAGAGGTAAAGAGAGGAAGGTGGGAGAAGAGGTAAAGAGAGGAAGGTAGGAGAAGAGGTAAAGAGAGGAAGGTAGGAGAAGAGGTAAAGAGAGGAAGGTAGGAGAAGAGGTAAAGAGAGGAAGGTAGGAGAAGAGGTAAAGAGAGGAAGGTGGGAGAAGAGGTAAAGAGAGGAAGGTGGGAGAAGAGGTAAAGAGAGGAAGGTGGGAGAAGAGGTAAAGAGAGGAAGGTAGGAGAAGAGGTAAAGAGAGGAAGGTAGGAGAAGAGGTAAAGAGAGGAAGACAGAGCGAGAAAAATAGAGAGTTAGAGAGAATGATGGAGGGAGGGAAAAAGAGAGAGAAAAATAGAGAGTTAGAGAGAATGATGGAGGGAGGGCAAAAGAGAGAGGAAAGCCAAAAAGAGCGAGAGAGAGCGATATGAGTGGAGGCCATGCTCACAGGGGCCTAGCTAAATGAGGTATATGTATTTCTATAAATGTTCTCTAAAGATAAGCAGACAGGAACCGGCTGTCCTCTCACAGCGATCACTCATTTCTAGCCATCACTCAGTCAGACCGTCACACACAGAGAGACAGAGTTGTCTAAATTGAGTCCTCAAGATGTACCAGGTCCAGACGATAGTGAACATTTCAGATTTACTGCAGGAAATAAGATATCTAAAGCAATGGATATATTATAGGACAACGGCTGTGCTAAACAAGCTTTGAGAGCTGAGTAGTTTTGAGAGTGAATCTAAGCCATATTATTCAGACTTTTTTGGAATTGAATATGCTGACACCTGGATTTAAAAACCTGTTCAACAAAACCCCAAGCCAAACACCTATACTAGTCCTCAAAACCTCCCCCAGGAAACACCTATACTAGTCCTCAAAACCTCCCCCAGGAAACACCTATACTAGTCCTCAAAACCTCCCCCACCAAACACCTATACTAGTCCTCAAAACCTCCCCACCAAACACCTATACTAGTCCTCAAAACCTCCCCCACCAAACACCTATACTAGTCCTCAAAACCTCCCCCAGGAAACACCTATACTAGTCCTCAAAACCTCCCCCAAAACACTCCCTCAAAACCTCCCCAAAACACCTATACTAGTCCTCAAAACCTCCCCCAGGAAACACCTATACTAGTCCTCAAAACCTCCCCCACCAAACACCTATACTAGTCCTCAAAACCTCCCCCACCAAACACCTATACTAGTCCTCAAAACCTCCCCCACCAAACACATATACTAGTCCTCAAAACCTCCCCCACCAAACACCTATACTAGTCCTCAAAACCTCCCCCACCAAACACCTATACTAGTCCTCAAAACCTCCCCCACCAAACACCTATACTAGTCCTCAAAACCCCCACCAAACACCTATACTAGTCCTCAAAACCTCCCCCACCAAACACCTATACTAGTCCTCAAAACCTCCCCCACCAAACACATATACTAGTCCTCAAAACCTCCCCCACCAAACACCTATACTAGTCCTCAAAACCTCCCCCAGGAAACAGCAATTCAAAATAAAATGATACACTAATTGTGATGAGGAGGAAAATACAGAATAAGGTGAAACTCCACATCACTGTATAGTGGAGACCAGACCCAGAACACATTCAGAGGGAGCAGGAGGTGTTCTGAGACCAGACCCAGAACACTTTCAGAAGGAGCAGGAGGAGGTGTTCTGAGACCAGACCCAGAACACATTCAGAGGGAGCAGGAGGTGTTCTGAGACCAGACCCAGAACACTTTCAGAGGGAGCAGGAGGAGGTGTTCTGAGACCAGACCCAGAACACATTCAGAGGGAGCAGGAGGAGGTGTTCTGAGACCAGACCCAGAACACTTTCAGAGGGAGCAGGAGGAGGTGTTCTGAGACCAGACCCAGAACACTTTCAGAGGGAGCAGGAGGAGGTGTTCTGAGACCAGACCCAGAACACATTCAGAGGGAGCAGGAGGAGGTGTTCTGAGACCAGACCCAGAACACTTTCAGAGGGAGCAGGAGGAGGTGTTCTGAGACCAGACCCAGAACACATTCAGAGGGAGCAGGAGGAGGTGTTCTGAGACCAGACCCAGAACACTTTCAGAGGGAGCAGGAGGAGGTGTTCTGAGACCAGACCCAGAACACATTCAGAGGGAGCAGGAGGAGGTGTTCTGAGACCAGACCCAGAACACTTTCAGAGGGAGCAGGAGGAGGTGTTCTGAGACCAGATCCAGAACACATTCAGAGGGAGCAGGAGGAGGTGTTCTGAGACCAGACCCAGAACACTTTCAGAGGGAGCAGGAGGAGGTGTTCTGAGACCAGACCCAGAACACATTCAGAAGGAGCAGGAGGAGGTGTTCTGAGACCAGACCCAGAACACATTCAGAGGGAGCAGGAGGAGGTGTTCTGAGACCAGAACCAGAACACATTCAGAAGGAGCAGGAGGAGGTGTTCTGAGACCAGACCCAGAACACATTCAGAGGGAGCAGGAGGAGGTGTTCTGAGACCAGACCCAGAACACATTCAGAGGGAGCAGGAGGAGGTGTTCTGAGACCAGACCCAGAAAACATTCAGAGGGAACAGGAGGAGGTGTTCTGAGACCAGACCCAGAACACATTCAGAAAGAGCAGGAGGAGGTGTTGTGAGACCAGACCCAGAACACATTCAGAGGGAGCAGGGGGAGGTGTTCTGAGACCAGACCCAGAACACAATTATCTGTGACCTCTTGAAGCACCCGGTATGCGTGTGTGTTTACATGGGGGCGTACGCGCGTGTCTTATTGGAAGGCTGGAGTTCACCTTTTACTTTTTAGCAGAAGCTATCACACACACACACACACACACACACACACACACACACACACACACACACACACACACACACACACACACACACACACACACACACACACACACACACACACACACACACAACCTTCACCACCCTGTGTTACTATCCCCCACCTTGGCCTCCTCCTCTCACCAACATGAAGAACGGCAGAGTGTGTGTGTGTATAGAGCAGGTAGATCCATCTGTGGTGTATATCAGAGCCACATGTCCAATTCCCTGCCACCAGTCAGATCACCTTACCTAAGTACTTTACCATGTGAGGGAATCATTTAGCCATATTCATTGACGGTAAACTTTCCCTGGAATTGGGTGCCCCTGGCCTACACACACACACACACACACACACACACACACACACACACACACACACACACACACACACACACACACACACACACACACACACACACACACACACACACACACACTCAATCACTCTCACACACACTCATTCACTCTCACTCTCACTCACACACACACATACACACACACACACACACACACACACACACACACACACACACACACACACACACACACACACACACACATAAACACACTCACACACACACACACACACACACACACGTAAACACATACACACAAACACACACACATACACAACACACACAAACACACACTCACACACAACACACACAAACACACACTCACACACAGGGCCCCTGCCTCACAGGTGGTTTCCTTCACTCACAGGAGCGGTGAGTGGGAACCCGGGGGAAACCGGACTCTGATCAAAAGAAATATTGACATAAATAAAGAATCTGCAGGAATGCTGTGTGTGCGTGTGTGTGCATGTGTGTGCGAGCGTGTGTGTGCGTGCAAGTGTGTGTGTGTAGGAATTCATTATGCAAACAAAATATGAGCTGGGCCCCAAACATTCCCCCGGAGTGGAGAGAAGGAGAGGGGAGGGAGTGGAAGAAGAGGAGAGGGGAGAGAGGAGTAGAAGAGGAGAGGGGAGAGAGGGGTAGAAGAGGAGAGGGGAGAGAGGGGGAGAAGAGGAGAGGGGAGAGAGGGGGAGAAGAGGAAAGGGGTGAGGGGAGAGGGGGAGAAGAGGAGAGGGGAGAGAGAGGAGAGGGGAGAGGGGGGGAGGAGAGGAGAGGGGAAAAGAGGA
>NC_068430.1:30327908-30350408 GCF_023373465.1 Oncorhynchus keta | reverse complement strand
GAGAAGGAGAGAGTGAGTGAGGGGAAAGAAAGACACCCTGTAGGAGAAGGAGAGAGTGAGTGAGGGGAAAGAAAAACACCTCCGGAGGAGGAGGAGAGAGTGAGTGAGGGGAAAGAAAAACACCCTGGAGGAGAAGGAGAGAGTGAGTGAGGGGAAAGAAAAACACCCTGGAGGAGAAGGAGAGAGTGAGTGAGGGGAAAGAAAAACACCCTGGAGGATAAGGAGAGAGTGAGTGAGGGGAAAGAAATACACCCTGTAGGAGAAGGAGAGAGTGAGTGAGGGGAAAGAAAAACACCCTGGAGGAGAAGGAGAGAGTGAGTGAGGGGAAAGAAAAACACCCTGGAGGATAAGGAGAGAGTGAGTGAGGGGAAAGAAATACACCCTGTAGGAGAAGGAGAGAGTGAGTGAGGGGAAAGAAAAACACCCTGGAGGAGAAGGAGAGAGTGAGTGAGGGGAAAGAAAAACACCCTGGAGGAGAAGGAGAGAGTGAGTGAGGGGAGGGAAAAACACCTCCGGAAGAGGAGGAGAGAGTGAGTGAGGGGAAAGAAATACACCCTGTAGGAGAAGGAGAGAGTGAGTGAGGGGAAAGAAAAACACCCTGGAGGAGAAGGAGAGAGTGAGTGAGGGGAAAGAAAAACACCCTGGAGGAGAAGGAGAGAGTGAGTGAGGGGAAAGAAATACACCCTGGAGGAGAAGGAGAGAGTGAGTGAGGGGAAAGAAAAACACCCTGGAGGAGAAGGAAAGAGTGAGTGAGGGGAAAGAAATACACCCTGGAGGAGAAGAAGAGAGTGAGTGAGGGGAAAGAAAAACACCTCCGGAGGAGGAGGAGGGAGTGAGTGAGGGGAAAGAAAGACACCCTGTAGGAGAAGGAGAGAGTGAGTGAGGGGAAAGAAAAACACCTCCGGAGGAGGAGGAGAGAGTGAGTGAGGGGAAAGAAAGACACCCTGTAGGAGAAGGAGAGAGTGAGTGAGGGGAAAGAAAAACACCTCCGGAGGAGGAGGAGAGAGTGAGTGAGGGGAAAGAAAAACACCCTGGAGGAGAAGGAGAGAGTGAGTGAGGGGAAAGAAAAACACCTCCGGAGGAGGAGGAGAGAGTGAGTGAGGGGAAAGAAAGACACCTCCGGAGGAGAAGGAGAGAGTGAGTGAGGGGAAAGAAAAACACCTCCGGAGGAGGAGGAGAGAGTGAGTGAGGGGAAAGAAAGACACCTCCGGAGGAGAAGGAGAGAGTGAGTGAGGGGAAAGAAAAACACCTCCGGAGGAGGAGGAGAGAGTGAGTGAGGGGAAAGAAAAACACCTCCGGAGGAGAAGGAGAGAGTGAGTGAGGGGAAAGAAAGACACCTCCGGAGGAGAAGGAGAGAGTGAGTGAGGGGAAAGAAAAACACCTCTGGAGGAGAAGGAGAGAGTGAGTGAGGGGAAAGAAAGACACCTCCGGAGGAGAAGGAGAGAGTGAGTGAGGGGAAAGAAAGACACCTCCGGAGGAGAAGGAGAGAGTGAGTGAGGGGAAAGAAAAACACCCTGGAGGATAAGGAGAGAGTGAGTGAGGGGAAAGAAATACACCCTGTAGGAGAAGGAGAGAGTGAGTGAGGGGAAAGAAAACACCCTGGAGGAGAAGGAGAGAGTGAGTGAGGGGAAAGAAAAACACCCTGGAGGAGAAGGAGAGAGTGAGTGAGGGGAAAGAAATACACCCTGGAGGAGAAGGAGAGAGTGAGTGAGGGGAAAGAAAAACACCCTGGAGGAGAAGGAGAGAGTGAGTGAGGGGAAAGAAAAACACCCTGGAGGAGAAGGAGAGAGTGAGTGAGGGGAAAGAAAAACACCTCCGGAGGAGAAGGAGAGAGTGAGTGAGGGGAAAGAAAAACACCCTGGAGGAGAAGGAGAGAGTGAGTGAGGGGAAAGAAAAACACCCTGGAGGAGAAGGAGAGAGTGAGTGAGGGGAAAGAAAACACCCTGGAGGAGAAGGAGAGAGGAGTGAGGGGAAAGAAATACACCCTGGAGGAGAAGGAGGGAGAGTGAGGGGAAAGAAATGGAGGAGGGGAAAGAAAAACACCCTGGAGGAGAAGGAAAGAGTGAGTGAGGGGAAAGAAATACACCCTGGAGGAGAAGAGAGAGAGTGAGGGGAAAGAAAACACCCTGGAGGAGAAGGAGGGAGTGAGTGAGGGGAAAGAAAGACACCCTGTAGGAGAAGGAGAGAGTGAGTGAGGGGAAAGAAAACACCCTGGAGGAGGAGGAGAGAGTGAGTGAGGGGAAAGAAAGACACCCTGGAGGAGAAGGAGAGAGTGAGTGAGGGGAAAGAAAACACCTCTGGAGGAGGAGGAGAGAGTGAGTGAGGGGAAAGAAAAAATACACCCTGGAGGAGAAGGAGAGAGTGAGTGAGGGGAAAGAAAACACCCTGGAGGAGAAGGAGAGAGTGAGTGAGGGGAAAGAAAACACCCTGGAGGAGAAGGAGAGAGGAGTGAGGGGAAAGAAAACACACCTGGAGGAGGAGGAGAGAGTGAGTGAGGGGAAAGAAAGACACCCTGGAGGAGAAGGAGAGAGTGAGTGAGGGGAAAGAAAACACCCTGAGGAGAAGGAGAGAGTGAGTGAGGGGAAAGAAAGACACCCTGGAGGAGAAGGAGAGAGAGTGAGTGAGGGGAAAGAAAACACCTGGAGGAGGAGGAGAGAGTGAGTGAGGGGAAAGAAAACACCCTCCGGAGGAGAAGGAGAGAGGAGTGAGGGGAAAGAAAGACACCTCCGGAGGAGAAGGAGAGAGTGAGTGAGGGGAAAGAAAACACCCTGGAGGAGAAGGAGAGAGAGTGAGTGAGGGGAAAGAAAGACACCCTGGAGGAGAAGGAGAGAGTGAGTGAGGGGAAAGAAAGACACCCTGGAGGAGAAGGAGAGAGTGAGTGAGGGGAAAGAAAACACCCTGGAGGATAAGGAGAGAGTGAGTGAGGGGAAAGAAATACACCCTGTAGGAGAAGGAGAGAGTGAGTGAGGGGAAAGAAAACACCCTGGAGGAGAAGGAGAGAGTGAGTGAGGGGAAAGAAAACACCCTGGAGGAGAAGGAGAGAGGAGTGAGGGGAAAGAAATACACCCTGGAGGAGAAGGAGAGAGTGAGTGAGGGGAAAGAAAACACCCTGGAGGAGAAGGAGAGAGTGAGTGAGGGGAAAGAAAACACCCTGGAGGAGAAGGAGAGAGGAGTGAGGGGAAAGAAAAACACCCTGGAAGAGGAGGAGAGAGTGAGTGAGGGGAAAGAAATACACCCTGTAGGAGAAGGAGAGAGTGAGTGAGGGGAAAGAAAACACCCTGGAGGAGAAGGAGAGAGTGAGTGAGGGGAAAGAAAACACCCTGGAGGAGAAGGAGAGAGTGAGTGAGGGGAAAGAAATACACCCTGGAGGAGAAGGAGAGAGTGAGTGAGGGGAAAGAAAACACCCTGGAGGAGAAGGAAAGAGTGAGTGAGGGGAAAGAAATACACCCTGGAGGAGAAGAAGAGAGTGAGTGAGGGGAAAGAAAACACCCTGGAGGAGGAGGAGGGAGGAGTGAGGGGAAAGAAAGACACCCTGTAGGAGAAGGAGAGAGGAGTGAGGGAAAGAAAACACCCTGGAGGAGAAGGAGAGAGTGAGTGAGGGGAAAGAAAGACACCCTGTAGGAGAAGGAGAGAGTGAGTGAGGGGAAAGAAAACACCCTGGAGGAGGAGGAGAGAGAGAGTGAGGGGAAAGAAAACACCCTGGAGGAGAAGGAGAGAGTGAGTGAGGGGAAAGAAAACACTCCGGAGGAGGAGGAGAGAGGAGTGAGGGAAAGAAAGACACCCGGAGGAGAAGGAGAGAGTGAGTGAGGGGAAAGAAAACACCCTCCGGAGGAGGAGGAGAGAGTGAGTGAGGGGAAAGAAAGACACCCGGAGGAGAAGGAGAGAGTGAGTGAGGGGAAAGAAAACACCCTCGGAGGAGGAGGAGAGAGTGAGTGAGGGAAAGAAAACACTCCGGAGGAGAAGGAGAGAGTGAGTGAGGGGAAAGAAAGACACCCTGGAGGAGAAGGAGAGAGTGAGTGAGGGGAAAGAAAACACCTCTGGAGGAGAAGGAGAGAGTGAGTGAGGGGAAAGAAAGACACTCCGGAGGAGAAGGAGAGAGGAGTGAGGGGAAAGAAAACACCTCCGGAGGAGGAGGAGAGAGAGAGTGAGGGGAAAGAAAACACCCGGAGGAGAAGGAGAGAGTGAGTGAGGGGAAAGAAAACACTCCGGAGGAGAAGGAGAGAGTGAGTGAGGGGAAAGAAAACACCCGGAGGAGAAGGAGAGAGGAGTGAGGGAAAGAAAGACACCTCCGGAGGAGAAGGAGAGAGTGAGTGAGTGAGGGGAAAGAAAAACACCTCCGGAGGAGAAGGAGAGAGTGAGTGAGGGGAAAGAAAGACACCTCCGGAGGAGAAGGAGAGAGTGAGTGAGGGGAAAGAAAGACACCTCCGGAGGAGAAGGAGAGAGTGAGTGAGGGGAAAGAAAGACACCTCCGGAGGAGAAGGAGAGAGTGAGTGAGGGGAAAGAAAGACACCTCCGGAGGAGAAGGAGAGAGTGAGTGAGGGGAAAGAAAACACCCTGGAGGAGAAGGAGAGAGTGAGTGAGGGGAAAGAAAGACACCTCTGGAGGAGAAGGAGAGAGTGAGTGAGGGGAAAGAAAGACACCTCTGGAGGAGAAGGAGAGAGTGAGTGAGGGGAAAGAAAAACACCCTGGAAGAGAAGGAGGGAGTGAGTGAGGGGAAAGAAAAACACCCTGTAGGAGAAGGAGGGAGTGAGTGAGGGGAAAGAAATACACCCTGGAGGAGAAGGAGAGAGTGAGTGAGGGGAAAGAAAAACACCCTGGAAGAGAAGGAGGGAGTGAGTGAGGGGAAAGAAATACACCCTGGAGGAGAAGGAGAGAGTGAGTGAGGGGAAAGAAATACACCCTGTAGGAGAAGGAGGGAGTGAGTGAGGGGAAAGAAATACACCCTGTAGGAGAAGGAGGGAGTGAGTGAGGGGAAAGAAATACACCCTGGAGGAGAAGGAGAGAGTGAGTGAGGGGAAAGAAATACACCCTGGAGGAGAAGGAGAGAGTGAGTGAGGGGAAAGAAAACACCCTGGAAGAGAAGGAGGGAGGAGTGAGGGGAAAGAAAACACCCTGTAGGAGAAGGAGGGAGGAGTGAGGGGAAAGAAATACACCCTGGAGGAGAAGGAGAGAGTGAGTGAGGGGAAAGAAATACACCCTGGAGGAGAAGGAGAGAGTGAGTGAGGGGAAAGAAAACACCCTGTAGGAGAAGGAGAGAGTGAGTGAGGGGAAAGAAAACACCCTGTAGGAGAAGGAGAGAGTGAGTGAGGGGAAAGAAATACACCCTGTAGGAGAAGGAGGGAGTGAGTGAGGGGAAAGAAATACACCCTGGAGGAAAAGGAGGGAGTGAGTGAGGGGAAAGAAATACACCCTGGAGGAGAAGGAGAGAGTGAGTGAGGGGAAAGAAATACACCCTGTAGGAGAAGGAGGGAGTGAGTGAGGGGAAAGAAATACACCCTGGAGGAGAAGGAGGGAGTGAGTGAGGGGAAAGAAATACACCCTGGAGGAGAAGGAGAGAGTGAGTGAGGGGAAAGAAAGACACCCCGGAGGAGAAGGAGAGAGTGAGTGAGGGGAAAGAAAAACACCTCTGGAGGAGAAGGAGAGAGTGAGTGAGGGGAAAGAAATACACCCTGGAGGAGAAGGAGAGAGTGAGTGAGGGGAAAGAAAACACCCTGGAGGAGAAGGAGAGAGGAGTGAGGGGAAAGAAAGACACCCTCTGGAGGAGAAGGAGAGAGGAGTGAGGGGAAAGAAAGACACCTCTGGAGGAGAAGGAGAGAGTGAGTGAGGGGAAAGAAAGACACTGGAGGAGAAGGAGAGAGTGAGTGAGGGGAAAGAAAACACCCTGTAGGAGAAGGAGGGAGGAGTGAGGGGAAAGAAATACACCCTGGAGGAGAAGGAGGGAGGAGTGAGGGGAAAGAAAACACCCTGGAAGAGAAGGAGGGAGTGAGTGAGGGGAAAGAAATACACCCTGGAGGAGAAGGAGAGAGTGAGTGAGGGGAAAGAAATACACCCTGTAGGAGAAGGAGGGAGTGAGTGAGGGGAAAGAAATACACCCTGGAGGAGAAGGAGAGAGTGAGTGAGGGGAAAGAAAAACACCCTGGAAGAGAAGGAGGGAGTGAGTGAGGGGAAAGAAATACACCCTGGAGGAGAAGGAGAGAGTGAGTGAGGGGAAAGAAATACACCCTGTAGGAGAAGGAGGGAGTGAGTGAGGGGAAAGAAATACACCCTGTAGGAGAAGGAGGGAGTGAGTGAGGGGAAAGAAATACACCCTGGAGGAGAAGGAGAGAGTGAGTGAGGGGAAAGAAATACACCCTGGAGGAGAAGGAGAGAGTGAGTGAGGGGAAAGAAAAACACCCTGGAAGAGAAGGAGGGAGTGAGTGAGGGGAAAGAAAAACACCCTGTAGGAGAAGGAGGGAGTGAGTGAGGGGAAAGAAATACACCCTGGAGGAGAAGGAGAGAGTGAGTGAGGGGAAAGAAATACACCCTGGAGGAGAAGGAGAGAGTGAGTGAGGGGAAAGAAATACACCCTGTAGGAGAAGGAGAGAGTGAGTGAGGGGAAAGAAATACACCCTGTAGGAGAAGGAGAGAGTGAGTGAGGGGAAAGAAATACACCCTGTAGGAGAAGGAGGGAGTGAGTGAGGGGAAAGAAATACACCCTGGAGGAAAAGGAGGGAGTGAGTGAGGGGAAAGAAATACACCCTGGAGGAGAAGGAGAGAGTGAGTGAGGGGAAAGAAATACACCCTGTAGGAGAAGGAGGGAGTGAGTGAGGGGAAAGAAATACACCCTGGAGGAGAAGGAGGGAGTGAGTGAGGGGAAAGAAATACACCCTGGAGGAGAAGGAGAGAGTGAGTGAGGGGAAAGAAAGACACCTCCGGAGGAGAAGGAGAGAGTGAGTGAGGGGAAAGAAAAACACCTCTGGAGGAGAAGGAGAGAGTGAGTGAGGGGAAAGAAATACACCCTGGAGGAGAAGGAGAGAGTGAGTGAGGGGAAAGAAAAACACCCTGGAGGAGAAGGAGAGAGTGAGTGAGGGGAAAGAAAGACACCTCTGGAGGAGAAGGAGAGAGTGAGTGAGGGGAAAGAAAGACACCTCTGGAGGAGAAGGAGAGAGTGAGTGAGGGGAAAGAAAGACACCTCCGGAGGAGAAGGAGAGAGTGAGTGAGGGGAAAGAAAACACCCTGTAGGAGAAGGAGGGAGTGAGTGAGGGGAAAGAAATACACCCTGGAGGAGAAGGAGGGAGTGAGTGAGGGGAAAGAAAAACACCCTGGAAGAGAAGGAGGGAGTGAGTGAGGGGAAAGAAATACACCCTGGAGGAGAAGGAGAGAGTGAGTGAGGGGAAAGAAATACACCCTGTAGGAGAAGGAGGGAGTGAGTGAGGGGAAAGAAATACACCCTGGAGGAGAAGGAGAGAGTGAGTGAGGGGAAAGAAATACACCCTGGAGGAGAAGGAGAGAGTGAGTGAGGGGAAAGAAAAACACCCTGGAAGAGAAGGAGGGAGTGAGTGAGGGGAAAGAAAAACACCCTGTAGGAGAAGGAGGGAGTGAGTGAGGGGAAAGAAATACACCCTGGAGGAGAAGGAGAGAGTGAGTGAGGGGAAAGAAATACACCCTGGAGGAGAAGGAGAGAGTGAGTGAGGGGAAAGAAATACACCCTGTAGGAGAAGGAGGGAGTGAGTGAGGGGAAAGAAATACACCCTGGAGGAGAAGGAGGGAGTGAGTGAGGGGAAAGAAATACACCCTGGAGGAGAAGGAGAGAGTGAGTGAGGGGAAAGAAAGACACCCTGGAGGAGAAGGAGAGAGTGAGTGAGGGGAAAGAAAAACACCCTGGAGGAGAAGGAGAGAGTGAGTGAGGGGAAAGAAATACACCTGGAGGAGAAGGAGAGAGTGAGTGAGGGGAAAGAAAAACACCCTGAGGAGAAGGAGAGAGTGAGTGAGGGGAAAGAAATACACCCTGGAGGAGAAGGAGAGAGTGAGTGAGGGGAAAGAAAGACACCCTGGAGGAGAAGGAGAGAGGAGTGAGGGGAAAGAAAGACACCCTGGAGGAGAAGGAGAGAGGAGGGGAAAGAAAACACCCTGTAGGAGAAGGAGGGAGTGAGGGGAAAGAAATACACCCTGGAGGAGAAGGAGGGAGTGAGTGAGGGGAAAGAAATACACCCTGGAGGAGAAGGAGGAGTGAGTGAGGGGAAAGAAATACACCCTGGAGGAGAAGGAGAGAGTGAGTGAGGGGAAAGAAATACACCCTGGAGGAGAAGGAGGGAGGAGTGAGGGGAAAGAAAACACCCTGGAGGAGAAGGAGGGAGGAGTGAGGGGAAAGAAATACACCCTGGAGGAGAAGGAGAGAGTGAGTGAGGGGAAAGAAAGACACCTCCGGAGGAGAAGGAGAGAGTGAGTGAGGGGAAAGAAAAACACCTCTGGAGGAGAAGGAGAGAGTGAGTGAGGGGAAAGAAATACACCCTGGAGGAGAAGGAGAGAGTGAGTGAGGGGAAAGAAAAACACCCTGGAGGAGAAGGAGAGAGTGAGTGAGGGAAAGAAAGACACCTCTGGAGGAGAAGGAGAGAGTGAGTGAGGGGAAAGAAAGACACCTCTGGAGGAGAAGGAGAGAGTGAGTGAGGGGAAAGAAAGACACCCTGGAGGAGAAGGAGAGAGGAGTGAGGGGAAAGAAAACACCCTGTAGGAGAAGGAGGGAGGAGTGAGGGGAAAGAAAACACCCTGGAGGAGAAGGAGGGAGTGAGTGAGGGGAAAGAAATACACCCTGGAGGAGAAGGAGAGAGGAGTGAGGGGAAAGAAATACACCCTGGAGGAGAAGGAGGGAGTGAGTGAGGGGAAAGAAATACACCCTGGAGGAGAAGAGAGGAGTGAGGGGAAAGAAATACACCCTGGAGGAGAAGGAGAGAGTGAGTGAGGGGAAAGAAATACACCCTGTAGGAGAAGGAGAGAGTGAGTGAGGGGAAAGAAAGACACCTCCGGAGGAGAAGGAGAGAGTGAGTGAGGGGAAAGAAATACACCCTGGAGGAGAAGGAGAGAGTGAGTGAGGGGAAAGAAATACACCCTGTAGGAGAAGGAGAGAGTGAGTGAGGGGAAAGAAAGACACCTCTGGAGGAGAAGGAGAGAGTGAGTGAGGGGAAAGAAATACACCCTGGAGGAGAAGGAGAGAGTGAGTGAGGGGAAAGAAATACACCCTGTAGGAGAAGGAGAGAGTGAGTGAGGGGAAAGAAATACACCCTGGAGGAGAAGGAGGGAGTGAGTGAGGGGAAAGAAATACACCCTGGAGGAGAAGGAGAGAGTGAGTGAGGGGAAAGAAATACACCCTGTAGGAGAAGGAGGGAGTGAGTGAGGGGAAAGAGAAACACCCTGGAGGAGAAGGAGAGAGTGAGTGAGGGGAAAGAAAAACACCCTGGAAGAGAAGGAGGGAGTGAGTGAGGGGAAAGAAAAACACCCTGTAGGAGAAGGAGGGAGTGAGTGAGGGGAAAGAAATACACCCTGGAGGAGAAGGAGAGAGTGAGTGAGGGGAAAGAAATACACCCTGGAGGAGAAGGAGAGAGGAGTGAGGGGAAAGAAATACACCCTGTAGGAGAAGGAGGGAGTGAGTGAGGGGAAAGAAATACACCCTGGAGGAGAAGGAGGGAGGAGTGAGGGGAAAGAAATACACCCTGGAGGAGAAGGAGAGAGGAGTGAGGGGAAAGAAAGACACTCCGGAGGAGAAGGAGAGAGTGAGTGAGGGGAAAGAAAACACCTCTGGAGGAGAAGGAGAGAGTGAGTGAGGGGAAAGAAATACACCCTGGAGGAGAAGGAGAGAGTGAGTGAGGGGAAAGAAAACACCCTGGAGGAGAAGGAGAGAGGAGTGAGGGAAAGAAAGACACCTCTGGAGGAGAAGGAGAGAGTGAGTGAGGGGAAAGAAAGACACCTCTGGAAGAGAAGGAGAGAGTGAGTGAGGGGAAAGAAAGACACCTCCGGAGGAGAAGGAGAGAGTGAGTGAGGGGAAAGAAAACACCCTGTAGGAGAAGGAGGGAGTGAGTGAGGGGAAAGAAATACACCCTGGAGGAGAAGGAGGGAGTGAGTGAGGGGAAAGAAATACACCCTGGAGGAGAAGGAGAGAGTGAGTGAGGGGAAAGAAAAACACCCTGGAAGAGAAGGAGGGAGTGAGTGAGGGGAAAGAAATACACCCTGGAGGAGAAGGAGAGAGTGAGTGAGGGGAAAGAAAGACACCTCCGGAGGAGAAGGAGAGAGTGAGTGAGGGGAAAGAAATACACCCTGGAGGAGAAGGAGAGAGTGAGTGAGGGGAAAGAAATACACCCTGGAGGAGAAGGAGAGAGTGAGTGAGGGGAAAGAAAGACACCTCCGGAGGAGAAGGAGAGAGTGAGTGAGGGGAAAGAAATACACCCTGGAGGAGAAGGAGAGAGTGAGTGAGGGGAAAGAAATACACCCTGTAGGAGAAGGAGGGAGTGAGTGAGGGGAAAGAAAAACACCCTGGAGGAGAAGGAGGGAGTGAGTGAGGGGAAAGAAATACACCCTGGAGGAGAAGGAGAGAGTGAGTGAGGGGAAAGAAATACACCCTGGAGGAGAAGGAGGGAGTGAGTGAGGGGAAAGAAATACACCCTGTAGGAGAAGGAGGGAGTGAGTGAGGGGAAAGAAATACACCCTGGAGGAGAAGGAGGGAGTGAGTGAGGGGAAAGAAATACACCCTGGAGGAGAAGGAGAGAGTGAGTGAGGGGAAAGAAAGACACCTCCGGAGGAGAAGGAGAGAGTGAGTGAGGGGAAAGAAAACACCCTGGAGGAGAAGGAGAGAGGAGTGAGGGGAAAGAAATACACCCTGGAGGAGAAGGAGAGAGGAGTGAGGGGAAAGAAAACACCCTGGAGGAGAAGGAGAGAGTGAGTGAGGGGAAAGAAATACACCCTGGAGGAGAAGGAGAGAGTGAGTGAGGGGAAAGAAAGACACCCTGGAGGAGAAGGAGAGAGTGAGTGAGGGGAAAGAAAACACCCTGGAGGAGAAGGAGAGAGGAGTGAGGGGAAAGAAATACACCCTGGAGGAGAAGGAGAGAGTGAGTGAGGGGAAAGAAATACACCCTGGAGGAGAAGGAGGGAAGTGAGGGGAAAGAAAACACCCTGGAGGAGAAGGAGAGAGGAAAGAAAACACCCTGAGGGGAAAGAAAACACCCTGAGGAGAAGGAGAGAGTGAGTGAGGGGAAAGAAATACACCCTGGAGGAGAAGGAGGAGGAGTGAGGGGAAAGAAAACACCCTGGAGGAGAAGGAGAGAGTGAGTGAGGGGAAAGAAAACACCCTGGAGGAGAAGGAGGGAGTGAGTGAGGGAAAGAAATACACCCTGGAGGAGAAGGAGAGAGGAGTGAGGGAAAGAAAACACCCTGGAGGAGAAGGAGGGAGTGAGTGAGGGGAAAGAAATACACCCTGGAGGAGAAGGAGAGAGGAGTGAGGGGAAAGAAATACACCCTGGAGGAGAAGGAGAGAGTGAGTGAGGGGAAAGAAATACACCCTGTAGGAGAAGGAGGGAGGAGTGAGGGGAAAGAAATACACCCTGGAGGAGAAGGAGGAGTGAGTGAGGGGAAAGAAATACACCCTGGAGGAGAAGGAGAGAGTGAGTGAGGGGAAAGAAAGACACCTCCGGAGGAGAAGGAGAGAGTGAGTGAGGGGAAAGAAAACACCCTGGAGGAGAAGGAGAGAGTGAGTGAGGGGAAAGAAATACACCCTGGAGGAGAAGGAGAGAGTGAGTGAGGGGAAAGAAAACACCCTGGAGGAGAAGGAGAGAGGAGTGAGGGGAAAGAAATACACCCTGGAGGAGAAGGAGAGAGTGAGTGAGGGGAAAGAAAGACACCCGGAGGAGAAGGAGAGAGGAGTGAGGGGAAAGAAAACACCCTGGAGGAGAAGGAGAGAGGAGTGAGGGGAAAGAAATACACCCTGGAGGAGAAGGAGAGAGTGAGTGAGGGGAAAGAAATACACCCTGGAGGAGAAGGAGAGAGTGAGTGAGGGGAAAGAAAAACACCCTGTAGGAGAAGGAGAGAGAGTGAGGGGAAAGAAAACACCCTGGAGGAGAAGGAGAGAGTGAGTGAGGGGAAAGAAATACACCCTGGAGGAGAAGGAGAGAGTGAGTGAGGGGAAAGAAAACACCCTGTAGGAGAAGGAGAGAGGAGTGAGGGAAAGAAAACACCCTGGAGGAGAAGGAGGGAGTGAGTGAGGGGAAAGAAATACACCCTGGAGGAGAAGGAGAGAGTGAGTGAGGGGAAAGAAAACACCCTGTAGGAGAAGGAGAGAGTGAGTGAGGGGAAAGAAATACACCCTGGAGGAGAAGGAGAGAGGAGTGAGGGGAAAGAAATACACCCTGGAGGAGAAGGAGGGAGGAGTGAGGGGAAAGAAAACACCCTGGAGGAGAAGGAGGAGGAGTGAGGGGAAAGAAATACACCCTGGAGGAGAAGGAGAGAGTGAGTGAGGGAAAGAAATACACCCTGGAGGAGAAGGAGAGAGTGAGTGAGGGAAAGAAATACACCCTGGAGGAGAAGGAGGGAGGAGTGAGGGGAAAGAAATACACCCTGGAGGAGAAGGAGAGAGTGAGTGAGGGGAAAGAAAACACCCTGGAGGAGAAGGAGAGAGTGAGTGAGGGGAAAGAAAGACACTGGAGGAGAAGGAGAGAGTGAGTGAGGGGAAAGAAACACCCTGGAGAGAAGGAGGAGGGGAAAGAAATACACCCTGGAGGAGAAGGAGAGAGTGAGTGAGGGGAAAGAAAGACACCCTGGAGGAGAAGGAGAGAGTGAGTGAGGGGAAAGAAATACACCCTGGAGGAGAAGGAGAGAGGAGTGAGGGGAAAGAAATACACCCTGGAGGAGAAGGAGAGAGGAGTGAGGGGAAAGAAAACACTCCTGGAGGAGAAGGAGAGAGTGAGTGAGGGGAAAGAAAACACCCTGGAGGAGAAGGAGAGAGTGAGTGAGGGGAAAGAAATACACCCTGGAGGAGAAGGAGGGAGTGAGTGAGGGGAAAGAAAACACCCTGTAGGAGAAGGAGGGAGGAGTGAGGGGAAAGAAAAACACCCTGGAGGAGAAGGAGAGAGGAGTGAGGGGAAAGAAATACACCCTGGAGGAGAAGGAGAGAGTGAGGAGGGGAAAGAAAACACCCTGTAGGAGAAGGAGGGAGGAGTGAGGGGAAAGAAAAATACACCCTGGAGGAGAAGGAGGGAGTGAGTGAGGGGAAAGAAATACACCCTGGAGGAGAAGGAGAGAGGAGTGAGGGGAAAGAAAGACACCTGGAGGAGAAGGAGAGAGTGAGTGAGGGGAAAGAAAACACCCTGGAGGAGAAGGAGAGAGGAGTGAGGGGAAAGAAATACACCCTGGAGGAGAAGGAGAGAGGAGTGAGGGGAAAGAAAACACCCTGGAGGAGAAGGAGGAGTGAGTGAGGGGAAAGAAATACACCCTGGAGGAGAAGAAGAGAGTGAGTGAGGGGAAAGAAAGACACCCGGAGGAGAAGGAGAGAGGAGTGAGGGGAAAGAAAACACCCTCCGGAGGAGAAGGAGAGAGTGAGTGAGGGGAAAGAAAACACCCTGGAGGAGAAGGAGAGAGGAGTGAGGGGAAAGAAATACACCCTGGAGGAGAAGGAGAGAGTGAGTGAGGGGAAAGAAAAACACCCTGGAGGAGAAGGAGAGAGGAGTGAGGGGAAAGAAAACACCCTGTAGGAGAAGGAGAGAGTGAGTGAGGGGAAAGAAATACACCCTGGAGGAGAAGGAGGGAGGAGTGAGGGGAAAGAAAACACCCTGGAGGAGAAGGAGAGAGAGTGAGGGGAAAGAAAACACCCTGGAGGAGAAGGAGGGAGTGAGTGAGGGGAAAGAAATACACCCTGGAGGAGAAGGAGAGAGTGAGTGAGGGGAAAGAAAAACACCCTGGAGGAGAAGGAGAGAGTGAGTGAGGGGAAAGAAATACACCCTGGAGGAGAAGGAGAGAGTGAGTGAGGGGAAAGAAATACACCCTGGAGGAGAAGGAGAGAGTGAGTGAGGGGAAAGAAATACACCCTGTAGGAGAAGGAGGGAGGAGTGAGGGGAAAGAAATACACCCTGGAGGAGAAGGAGGGAGGAGTGAGGGGAAAGAAATACACCCTGGAGGAGAAGGAGAGAGTGAGTGAGGGGAAAGAAAGACACTCCGGAGGAGAAGGAGAGAGGAGTGAGGGGAAAGAAAACACCCTGGAGGAGAAGGAGAGAGTGAGGAGGGGAAAGAAATACACCCTGGAGGAGAAGGAGAGAGTGAGTGAGGGGAAAGAAAAACACCCTGGAGGAGAAGGAGAGAGTGAGTGAGGGGAAAGAAATACACCCTGGAGGAGAAGAAGAGAGTGAGTGAGGGGAAAGAAAGACACCTCCGGAGGAGAAGGAGAGAGTGAGTGAGGGGAAAGAAAAACACCTCCGGAGGAGAAGGAGAGAGTGAGTGAGGGGAAAGAAATACACCCTGGAGGAGAAGGAGAGAGTGAGTGAGGGGAAAGAAATACACCCTGGAGGAGAAGGAGGGAGTGAGTGAGGGGAAAGAAAAACACCCTGTAGGAGAAGGAGAGAGTGAGTGAGGGGAAAGAAAAACACCCTGTAGGAGAAGGAGAGAGTGAGTGAGGGGAAAGAAATACACCCTGGAGGAGAAGGAGGGAGGAGTGAGGGGAAAGAAAACACCCTGTCGGAGAAGGAGAGAGTGAGTGAGGGGAAAGAAACACCCTGGAGGAGAAGGAGGGAGTGAGTGAGGGGAAAGAAATACACCCTGAGAGGGGAAAGAAAACACCCTGGAGGAGAAGGAGAGAGGAGTGAGGGGAAAGAAATACACCCTGGAGGAGAAGGAGAGAGTGAGTGAGGGGAAAGAAATACACCCTGGAGGAGAAGGAGAGAGTGAGTGAGGGGAAAGAAATACACCCTGGAGGAGAAGGAGGGAGTGAGTGAGGGGAAAGAAATACACCCTGGAGGAGAAGGAGAGAGTGAGTGAGGGGAAAGAAAACACCCTGGAGGAGAAGGAGAGAGTGAGTGAGGGGAAAGAAATACACCCTGGAGGAGAAGGAGAGAGTGAGTGAGGGGAAAGAAATACACCCTGGAGGAGAAGGAGAGAGTGAGTGAGGGGAAAGAAAACACCCTGGAGGAGAAGGAGAGAGTGAGTGAGGGGAAAGAAAACACCCTGGAGGAGAAGGAGAGAGTGAGTGAGGGGAAAGAAAACACTCTGAGGAGAAGGAGAAGTGAGGGGAAAGAAATACACCCTGGAGGAGAAGGAGAGAGAGAGAGGGGAAAGAAAAACACCCTGGAGGAGAAGGAGGGAGTGAGTGAGGGGAAAGAAATACACCCTGGAGGAGAAGGAGGGAGTGAGTGAGGGGAAAGAAAACACCCTGGAGGAGAAGGAGAGAGTGAGTGAGGGAAAGAAATACACCCTGGAGGAGAAGGAGAGAGAGAGTGAGGGGAAAGAAAACACCCTGGAGGAGAAGGAGAGAGTGAGTGAGGGGAAAGAAAGACACCTCTGGAGGAGAAGGAGAGAGTGAGTGAGGGGAAAGAAAGACACCTCTGGAGGAGAAGGAGAGAGTGAGTGAGGGGAAAGAAAGACACCTCCGGAGGAGAAGGAGAGAGTGAGTGAGGGGAAAGAAAACACCCTGTAGGAGAAGGAGGGAGTGAGTGAGGGGAAAGAAATACACCCTGGAGGAGAAGGAGGGAGTGAGTGAGGGGAAAGAAATACACCCTGGAGGAGAAGGAGAGAGTGAGTGAGGGGAAAGAAAGACACCTCCGGAGGAGAAGGAGAGAGTGAGTGAGGGGAAAGAAAAACACCTCTGGAGGAGAAGGAGAGAGTGAGTGAGGGGAAAGAAATACACCCTGGAGGAGAAGGAGAGAGTGAGTGAGGGGAAAGAAAAACACCCTGGAGGAGAAGGAGAGAGTGAGTGAGGGGAAAGAAATACACCCTGGAGGAGAAGAAGAGAGTGAGTGAGGGGAAAGAAAGACACCCTGGAGGAGAAGGAGAGAGGAGTGAGGGGAAAGAAAACACTTCCGGAGGAGAAGGAGAGAGGAGTGAGGGGAAAGAAATACACCCTGGAGGAGAAGGAGAGAGTGAGTGAGGGGAAAGAAATACACCCTGGAGGAGAAGGAGGGAGGAGTGAGGGGAAAGAAAACACCCTGTAGGAGAAGGAGAGAGTGAGGAGGGGAAAGAAAACACCCTGTAGGAGAAGGAGAGAGTGAGTGAGGGGAAAGAAATACACCCTGGAGGAGAAGGAGGGAGGAGTGAGGGAAAGAAAACACCCTGTCGGAGAAGGAGAGAGGAGTGAGGGGAAAGAAAACACCCTGGAGGAGAAGGAGGGAGGAGTGAGGGGAAAGAAATACACCCTGGAGGAGAAGGAGAGAGTGAGTGAGGGGAAAGAAAACACCCTGGAGGAGAAGGAGAGAGTGAGTGAGGGGAAAGAAATACACCCTGGAGGAGAAGGAGAGAGGAGTGAGGGGAAAGAAATACACCCTGGAGGAGAAGGAGAGAGAGTGAGGGGAAAGAAATACACCCTGGAGGAGAAGGAGGGAGGAGTGAGGGGAAAGAAATACACCCTGGAGGAGAAGGAGAGAGTGAGTGAGGGGAAAGAAAACACCCTGGAGGAGAAGGAGAGAGTGAGTGAGGGAAAGAAAACACTCCGGAGGAGAAGGAGAGAGGAGGAGGAAAGAAAACACCTCCGGAGGAGAAGGAGAGAGTGAGTGAGGGGAAAGAAAACACCCTGGAGGAGAAGGAGAGAGGAGTGAGGGGAAAGAAATACACCCTGGAGGAGAAGGAGAGAGTGAGTGAGGGGAAAGAAAACACCCTGGAGGAGAAGGAGGGAGTGAGTGAGGGGAAAGAAATACACCCTGGAGGAGAAGGAGGGAGTGAGTGAGGGGAAAGAAAAACACCTCTGGAGGAGAAGGAGAGAGTGAGTGAGGGGAAGGAAATACACCCTGGAGGAGAAGGAGAGAGTGAGTGAGGGGAAAGAAAAACACCCTGGAGGAGAAGGAGAGAGGAGTGAGGGGAAAGAAAGACACCTCTGGAGGAGAAGGAGAGAGGAGTGAGGGGAAAGAAAGACACCTCTGGAGGAGAAGGAGAGAGTGAGTGAGGGGAAAGAAAGACACCTCCGGAGGAGAAGGAGAGAGTGAGTGAGGGGAAAGAAAACACCCTGTAGGAGAAGGAGGGAGTGAGTGAGGGGAAAGAAATACACCCTGGAGGAGAAGGAGGGAGTGAGTGAGGGGAAAGAAATACACCCTGGAGGAGAAGGAGAGGGTGAGGGGAAAGAAAACACCCTGGAAGAGAAGGAGGGAGTGAGTGAGGGGAAAGAAATACACCCTGGAGGAGAAGGAGAGAGAGTGAGGGGAAAGAAAGACACCTGGAGGAGAAGGAGAGAGGAGTGAGGGGAAAGAAATACACCCTGGAGGAGAAGGAGAGAGTGAGTGAGGGGAAAGAAATACACCCTGTAGGAGAAGGAGAGAGAGTGAGTGAGGGGAAAGAAAAAACACCCTGGAGGAGAAGGAGAGAGTGAGTGAGGGGAAAGAAATACACCCTGGAGGAGAAGGAGGGAGTGAGTGAGGGGAAAGAAATACACCCTGGAGGAGAAGGAGAGAGTGAGTGAGGGGAAAGAAATACACCCTGGAGGAGAAGGAGGGAGTGAGTGAGGGGAAAGAAAACACCCTGGAGGAGAAGGAGAGAGTGAGTGAGGGGAAAGAAAACACCCTGGAGGAGAAGGAGGGAGGAGTGAGGGGAAAGAAAACACCCTGGAGGAGAAGGAGAGAGTGAGTGAGGGGAAAGAAATACACCCTGGAGGAGAAGGAGAGAGTGAGTGAGGGGAAAGAAATACACCCTGGAGGAGAAGGAGAGAGTGAGTGAGGGGAAAGAAATACACCCTGGAGGAGAAGGAGGGAGTGAGTGAGGGGAAAGAAATACACCCTGGAGGAGAAGGAGGGAGTGAGTGAGGGGAAAGAAATACACCCTGGAGGAGAAGGAGAGAGTGAGTGAGGGGAAAGAAAGACACCTCCGGAGGAGAAGGAGAGAGTGAGTGAGGGGAAAGAAAAACACCTCTGGAGGAGAAGGAGAGAGTGAGTGAGGGGAAAGAAATACACCCTGGAGGAGAAGGAGAGAGTGAGTGAGGGGAAAGAAAAACACCCTGGAGGAGAAGGAGAGAGTGAGTGAGGGGAAAGAAATACACCCTGGAGGAGAAGAAGAGAGTGAGTGAGGGGAAAGAAAGACACCTCCGGAGGAGAAGGAGAGAGTGAGTGAGGGGAAAGAAAAACACCTCCGGAGGAGAAGGAGAGAGTGAGTGAGGGGAAAGAAATACACCCTGGAGGAGAAGGAGAGAGTGAGTGAGGGGAAAGAAATACACCCTGGAGGAGAAGGAGGGGTGAGTGAGGGGAAAGAAAAACACCCTGTAGGAGAAGGAGAGAGTGAGTGAGGGGAAAGAAAAACACCCTGTAGGAGAAGGAGAGAGTGAGTGAGGGGAAAGAAATACACCCTGGAGGAGAAGGAGGGAGTGAGTGAGGGGAAAGAAAAACACCCTGTCGGAGAAGGAGAGAGTGAGTGAGGGGAAAGAAAAACACCCTGGAGGAGAAGGAGGGAGTGAGTGAGGGGAAAGAAATACACCTCCGGAGGAGAAGGAGAGAGTGAGTGAGGGGAAAGAAAAACACCCTGGAGGAGAAGGAGAGAGTGAGTGAGGGGAAAGAAATACACCCTGGAGGAGAAGGAGAGAGTGAGTGAGGGGAAAGAAATACACCCTGGAGGAGAAGGAGAGAGTGAGTGAGGGGAAAGAAATACACCCTGTAGGAGAAGGAGGGAGTGAGTGAGGGGAAAGAAATACACCCTGGAGGAGAAGGAGGGAGTGAGTGAGGGGAAAGAAATACACCCTGGAGGAGAAGGAGAGAGGTGAGGGAAAGAAAGACACTCCGGAGGAGAAGGAGAGAGGAGTGAGGGGAAAGAAAACACCTCTGGAGGAGAAGGAGAGAGTGAGTGAGGGAAAGAAATACACCCTGGAGGAGAAGGAGAGAGGAGTGAGGGGAAAGAAAAACACCCTGGAGGAGAAGGAGAGAGGAGTGAGGGGAAAGAAATACACCCTGGAGGAGAAGAAGAGAGGAGTGAGGGGAAAGAAAGACACCCGGAGGAGAAGGAGAGAGTGAGTGAGGGAAAGAAAACACCCGGAGGAGAAGGAGAGAGTGAGTGAGGGGAAAGAAATACACCCTGGAGGAGAAGGAGAGAGTGAGTGAGGGGAAAGAAATACACCCTGGAGGAGAAGGAGGGAGGAGTGAGGGGAAAGAAAACACCCTGTAGGAGAAGGAGAGAGTGAGTGAGGGGAAAGAAAAACCCTGTAGGAGAAGGAGAGAGTGAGTGAGGGGAAAGAAATACACCCTGGAGGAGAAGGAGGGAGAGTGAGGGGAAAGAAAACACCCTGTCGGAGAAGGAGAGAGTGAGTGAGGGGAAAGAAAACACCCTGGAGGAGAAGGAGGGAGTGAGTGAGGGAAAGAAATACACTCCGGAGGAGAAGGAGAGAGTGAGTGAGGGGAAAGAAAACACCCTGGAGGAGAAGGAGAGAGGAGTGAGGGAAAGAAATACACCCTGGAGGAGAAGGAGAGAGTGAGTGAGGGGAAAGAAATACACCCTGGAGGAGAAGGAGAGAGGAGGAGGGGAAAGAAATACACCCTGGAGGAGAAGGAGGGAGGAGTGAGGGAAAGAAATACACCCTGGAGGAGAAGGAGAGAGGAGTGAGGGAAAGAAAACACCCTGGAGGAGAAGGAGAGAGGAGTGAGGGGAAAGAAAACACCCCGGAGGAGAAGGAGAGAGGAGTGAGGGGAAAGAAAACACCCTGGAGGAGAAGGAGAGAGTGAGGAGGGGAAAGAAAACACCTCCGGAGGAGAAGGAGAGAGGAGAGGAGGGGAAAGAAATACACCCTGGAGGAGAAGGAGAGAGGAGTGAGGGGAAAGAAAACACCCTGGAGGAGAAGGAGGGAGTGAGTGAGGGGAAAGAAATACACCCTGGAGGAGAAGGAGGGGGAGGAGGGGAAAGAAAACACTCTGGAGGAGAAGGAGAGAGTGAGTGAGGGGAAAGAAAAACACCCTGTAGGAGAAGGAGGGAGTGAGTGAGAGGAAAGAAAAACACCTCCGGAGGAGAAGGAGAGAGTGAGTGAGGGGAAAGAAAAACACCCTGGAGGAGAAGGAGGGAGTGAGTGAGGGGAAAGAAATACACCCTGGAGGAGAAGGAGGGAGTGAGTGAGGGGAAAGAAATACACCCTGGAGGAGGAGGGAGGAGTGAGGGGAAAGAAAAACACCCTGTAGGAGAAGGAGGGAGTGAGTGAGGGGAAAGAAAAACACCCTGGAGGAGAAGGAGAGAGTGAGTGAGGGGAAAGAAATACACCCTGGAGGAGAAGGAGAGAGTGAGTGAGGGGAAAGAAATACACCCTGGAGGAGAAGGAGAGAGTGAGTGAGGGGAAAGAAATACACCCTGGAGGAGAAGGAGGGAGTGAGTGAGGGGAAAGAAATACACCCTGGAGGAGAAGGAGAGAGTGAGTGAGGGGAAAGAAAACACCCTGGAGGAGAAGGAGAGAGTGAGTGAGGGAAAGAAAACACCCTGGAAGAGAAGGAGAGAGTGAGGGGAAAGAGAAACACCTCCGGAGGAGAAGGAGAGAGGAGTGAGGGAAAGAAAACACTCCGGAGGAGAAGGAGAGAGGAGTGAGGGGAAAGAAAACACCCGGAGGAGAAGGAGGAGTGAGTGAGGGGAAAGAAAACACCCTGGAGAGAAGGAGAAAGGAGGAGTGAGGGAAAGAAAACACCCTGGAGGAGAAGGAGAGAGAGTGAGGGGAAAGAAAACACCCTGGAGGAGAAGGAGAGAGGAGTGAGGGGAAAGAAAACACCCTGGAGGAGAAGGAGGGAGGAGTGAGGGAAAGAAAACACCCTGGAGGAGAAGGAGGGAGTGAGTGAAGGGAAAGAAAACACCCTGGAGGAGAAGGAGAGAGGAGTGAGGGGAAAGAAAACACCCTGGAGGATAAGGAGAGTGAGTGAGGAGAAAGAAAAACACCCTGGAGGAGAAGGAGAGAGGAGAGGGGAAAGAAAACACCCTGGAGGAGAAGGAGAGAGTGAGGAGGGAAAGAAAACACCCTGGAGGAGAAGGAGGGAGGAGGAGGGGAAAGAAAACACCCTGGAGGAGAAGGAGGAGTGAGTGAGGGAAAGAAAACACCCTGGAGGAGAAGGAGGAGAGTGAGTGAGGGGAAAGAAAACACCCTGGAGGAGAAGGAGAGAGTGAGTGAGGGAAAGAAAACACCCTGGAGGAGAAGGAGAGAGAGTGAGGGGAAAGAAAACACCCTGGAGGAGAAGGAGAGAGGAGAGGGAAAGAAAACACCCTGGAGGAGAAGGAGAGGAGTGAGGGGAAAGAAAACACCCTGGAGGAGAAGGAGAGAGTGAGTGAGGGGAAAGAAAACACCCTGGAGGAGAAGGAGAGAGTGAGTGAGGGGAAAGAAAAACACCCTGTAGGATAAGGAGAGAGAGTGAGTGAGGGAAAGAAAACACCCTGGAGGAGAAGGAGAGAGAGTGAGGAAAGAAAAACACCCTGGAGGAGAAGGAGAGAGTGAGTGAGGGGAAAGAAAACACCCTGGAGGAGAAGGAGGGAGAGTGAGGGGAAAGAAAACACCCTGGAGGAGAAGAGAGAGAGTGAGGGGAAAGAAAACACCCTGGAGGAGAAGGAGAGAGGAGTGAGGGGAAAGAAAACACCCTGGAGGAGAAGGAGGGAGTGAGTGAGGGGAAAGAAAACACCCTGGAGGAGAAGGAGGAGTGAGTGAGGGGAAAGAAAACACCCTGGAGGAGAAGGAGAGAGTGAGTGAGGGGAAAAGAAAAACACCCTGGAGGAGAAGGAGAGAGTGAGTGAGGGGAAAGAAAACACCCTGGAGGAGAAGGAGAGAGGAGTGAGGGGAAAGAAAACACCCTGGAGGAGAAGGAGAGAGTGAGTGAGGGGAAAGAAAACACCCTGGAGGAGAAGGAGGGAGGAGTGAGGGGAAAGAAAACACCCTGGAGGAGAAGGAGAGAGTGAGTGAGGGGAAAGAAAACACCCTGGAGGAGAAGGAGAGAGTGAGTGAGGGGAAAGAAAACACCCTGGAGGAGAAGGAGGGAGGAGGAGGGGAAAGAAAACACCCTGGAGGAGAAGGAGAGAGTGAGTGAGGGGAAAGAAAACACCCTGGAGGAGAAGGAGGGAGGAGTGAGGGGAAAGAAAACACCCTGGAGGAGAAGGAGGGAGAGTGAGGGGAAAGAAAACACCCTGGAGGAGAAGGAGGGAGTGAGTGAGGGAAAGAAAACACCCTGGAGGAGAAGGAGAGAGGAGAGTGAGGGAAAGAAAACACCCTGGAGGAGAAGGAGAGAGTGAGTGAGGGAAAGAAAACACCCTGGAGGAGAAGGAGAGAGTGAGTGAGGGGAAAGAAAACACCCTGGAGGAGAAGGAGGGAGTGAGTGAGGGGAAAGAAAACACCCTGGAGGAGAAGGAGAGAGTGAGTGAGGG
>NC_068430.1:29675408-29682908 GCF_023373465.1 Oncorhynchus keta | reverse complement strand
TGGTTTACCCTCTGCCTGTCTATTGGATCATTAAAACTATCGGTCTGCATCAGGGTCTTACCTTCCTCCCTGATAATCGTCTCATTTCAAGACATTGTTTAGCTAAGATTCTTGAATCATTGGTTAATTTACAACTTTGTTCCTCTTTATCTGGTTTACATTAAAAATACAATTATCAATCAGGGTTTAGGTCTGGGCATACATAGTACTACCACAGCAACCACGTTAGTTAATGATCTTGTCCAAGCCTTGGTTTCTAAAAAGAGCTGTGCTATGTTGTTTATTGACCTGTCAAAGACGTATGATGCTGATCATTCTGTTTTGCTGAAGAAGTTATCAAGTATAGGCCTGGGATATACTGCCTGTTTATGGTTTCAGATATCTTTGCAACAGAACTTCAGGCCATCTTGACAGATGGGGTAAATCTGAATTTCTTGAGATTCAAAAAGGTGCTCCTCAGAGTTTGATTTTGGTCCATTTATTGTTCACCTTGTATAGAATGACATAGGAAACATTTGTGAACTTCAGCATGACTTTGATTCAACACAAAGTGGTAGGCTTGAAAACAAGCTCATGCTGTTCTCTAGGTCAGGAAATGTTGACCCTGGGCCCTGCATATTTGGTGATAAAAATGGAACCTCAATATAAGTACCTGGAGTCTTGAGGACTGACAAGTTGTCCTTACACATCGATGGAAAATCTGGCTGGAGATCCAAGAGTTTTTTTTTCCTTTTTTAAATTCAAAATAAATTGGTCCCTCAGTATTGAAAATAGGAGAGAGATTGTTCAAACAACGCCTCTCCCTCAGTATTGAAGAAATTTTGGTGCTATTGTTTACCAGCATGCGGCAACCTTTAAAACCATTGGCGCAGTCTACCATTCCGCAATACGTTTTATCACAGGGGTAGTGAGGACTTTAGCGATCATCATTGTAGTCTGTATAAAAATGCCCTCTCTGTAAGCAAACTACACCACCCGTTGTTAAGAAGATACTGATCATAACGGACTGTGGAGTAGTAACCACTCCTGAGGACCAATGCGCAGCGTGGTACAGTTCAGGTTCTTTATTAAAACAACCGAACACTGAAACAAAACAATAAACGCCATCAGACTGAAATAACCAACCAAACAGTTCCGTGGCTGGAACACACTGTCATTGAAAATACACAACCCAGCCAAATAAACACAAGATGGGAAAATGTAAATATATCAGTATGATTTAAATCAGAGACAACTAACGACACCTGAAAATCTCAACATAGACAAACCCACCCAACTCATGCCCTGACCATATGTAAAATAAAGACATAACAATGCCACTAAGGTCAGAACGTGACAGCTGCATCTCACTTTATTTTACTAACCATCTACAGAAAATGTCTGCTCTGTAACTTCATTCATTAAGTTAATATCCTTATTACCAAATTCCGTTCTCAAGAATGGGTATAAGACAGAGATTTGGAATTCAGTCTACACAGATCTTGGGTTATCACTGCATTTAGTTTTTTTGCCCAGAACAATTTGCTAGAGTTCATCTGCAGTTACATGTGTATGTGACAAATAAGTCAGATTTGAAATGTTTGATTTGAGGACAGAACTCTACGTAACTTGAATGTGATTGAATTTTATTAAATGTTTATTTTGTTATTGTGTGCTGAATTATATTTTAAACGGGGGTCTCTTGTTAAATAGATTTTTAATCTCAATGTGACTCCCTGTTTAACTGATTTACCTCAGATGGTGCAGGAAACACAATGGTAGGCGAACGGAAAGTGGGAGGCAAACACACAGTGTTTATATGAAGTTATATGAATACAACATGTATTTTCGATGTTAAGTGTGCCTGGCTGCTCATGTTTCCCCTCTCTTTCACCATGTGGTGGACATCAAAGACCAATCAAACAAGACAGAGATGTTTTTCTCAATAGTAAGGCGCCAATGTACTGTAAAGTGTGATTAACCCACACGCTTTTGTTCTTTCCAACGGCGTGACTCACTTGGCAGATGGGGGATATCATCCAATATACGTCGCCAAAATTGTTTTGCAGATCGTTGGCTCAACGGTTGCCTGTCGAGTGTGGGGGAAAGTCTCAGGTGTTGAAAGTCTACGCAATTAAGTAGGCAGCGCATAGTATAAATACGGAGTCCTCAGACTCAACACAGACCTATCTAGGTTGGGTTGCTGAAGTGCTGTGCGGATACGCATTGTAAGAGCTCATTAAAGAACCGCCGCTCTACAGCTCCCAGGTAACTGCCATGGCTACTTTTGCTGAAAGTAATACTTCTGTTGAACTCGTTCTGTTCATCCAACAATCAGGTAAGTATAGGCTAATACTCAATTTCAGAACGTTTGTGCTTATCGAAGTTTATCACGAGTAATAGCCTAATATTGTTCTGTTTCCTTCCTTTAGATACGGAAAGTAATTGCGGAGAATTTTCGGAGAGACTAATCTTTAGCAGCTGAGGACACTTCCACAGTGGACAGATGTGTGGCCAGCAATATCGGCTGCCAGCAATATCGGCAGCCCGCATCCAAACTGGAGAAAGCCGATATTTTAGAGATGGCAGTGAGTTTCCTATAGGAGACAACCACTGCTGGTGTTTCACCCAGCTACTCGCAGGGATTCTCCCAGTGTCTGCAGGCGACCCCCGGCAGCTGTCCCTTCACGTGTCCCTGCAGGCGGCAGAACGAGGGGAGATCAAACGGTTCTAAGTGCTCCAGAGAACACCACCGTCCAAGCAAAGCGGTCAACATCGAGATCATCATCACCGCGATCCGAAGGCTCTCTGTAGAGACCGTGGCAATACAATGACCACAAGACTGGAGAAAGTATCTCAACATTTTGGATCAGATTTGCGCCTCAGGCTAACAACCAATGCAATGCATATTATCTTTGTGGCATGATTATGTTATCGCCAGTTGTGCAACATTTGGGCATACACTACATGACCAAAAGTATGTGGACATCTACTTGTTGAAGCATCATTCCAAAATCATTAACATTAATTCCCCCTTTGCTGCAATAACAGCCTCCATTCAGCCATGAGCATTAGTGAGGTCGGGCACTAATGTTGGGCAATTAGGCCTGGCTTGCGGTCTGCGTTCCAATTCAAAGTTGTTCGATGGGGTTGAGGTCAGGGCTCTGTGCAGGCCAGTCAAGTACTTCCACACAGATCTCGACAGACCATTTTTGTATGGATCTCGCTTTGTGTACAAGGGCATTGTCATTCTGAAACAGGAAAGGGTCTTCCCCAAACTGTTGCCACAAAGTTGGAAGCACAGAATTGTCTATAATGTCATTGTATGCTGTAGCGTCACTGGAACTAATCGGCCTATTCTGAACCATGAAAAACATCCCATTAACAGACCATTATTCCTCCTTCACCAAACTTTACATTTGGCACTATGGATTTGAGCAGGTAGCTTTTTCCTAGCATCCACCAAACCCAGATTCGTCCGTCAGGCTGCCAGATGGTGAAGCATGATTCATCACTGCTCCAGAATCCAATAGCAGCAAGCTTTATACCACTTCAGCCGATGCTTGGCTTTTCACATGGCCATTTTAAGCCTGTGTTCTTCAGCTCAGCCATGGAAACCCATTTGATGAAGCTCCCTAAGAACAGTTATTGGCTGAAGTTGCTTCCGGAGGCAGTTTGGAACTTGGTAGCGAGTGTTGCAACCGAGGACGGATGATTTTTATACACTACGCGCTTCAGCACTTGGCGGTCCGGTTCTGTGAGCTTGTGTGGCCTACCACTTTGTGGCTGAGCCGTTGTTGCTCATAGACCTTTCCACCTCACAATAACAGCACTTACAGTTGACCGGGGCAGCTCTAGCAAGGCTTTAATTTGACAAACTGACTTGTTGGAAATGTGGCATCCTATGATGGTGCCATGTTGTAAGTCATTGAGTTCTTCAGTGTTTTTTAAATTAATTTCTAAATATATATATTTTAAAATACACCTTTCAGCAACGAGTGTGGCTGAAATAGCTGAATCCAATAACACTACGTATACAAAAGTATATCTTGTTTTAATGTACCCATGAAATTGTCTACAGTGTATGATGAATACACTTCAAAGAAATTTTATTCTTATAGGGATTAAGCTTCTCAAATTATTTTACGAAGGATTTATACTCTGTTTTGTTGCATGATATTATTTTTCATTTCAAGTTCAGCAATGATTATTTTTACATGTTGTAATTGATACCACTTAAACATTCCTGATTATTTTCTTAATTATATTTGTAATATTGTGTAGCATGTCATTCACGGTTATCACAGTGACTCAAGTTACACACTTTCAATGGTGGAATGACTTTCAACATAATTATGTAGGGAGGCTAACATTGATCAATCTGAGCTGGCAATGGCATTAGTAGCTTAGTTTAGAAAGACTGCTTCCTGTGCTAGATTGTTCAGTGGTGGGCAATTCTAGTTTAGCACCGTGGACAACTCTAAGAGCACACGAGTAGGTTTCACTCACAAATTCCAATTTGTTCTTGAATGAGGAGATGAGTAACTAGCACAGACTGGGGGGAAAAAAGTGAAGAACAAGATATCAATCGATTCATAACTTTTTTTTGTTTATTCAAATTGACTCAATGAGACATCACCTCAAGGTGAATGGACACATGTGATTAAACATCACAATAAGTCTTGGAGAATTGTCCAAGTTCTTATGATACTCCAACAGAGTACAGGAAATGCATTTACTGTCTTTATGAAAGACAAGATAATTGTTTAAAATGAACAAGAGGTTTTACATTGAGAGAACACACATTTCTCTGCGATATCTTCACTGAAATTATCAAGATAACATTCACAAAGAAAATTCTATAATTTTGGGGTAAATATTCATGATGGATAAATACATACTCAATAACCTTTCAATATTACCTTATCACGAGAAAAATGTAGTGGTGACAAAATGTTTTCCTATATGGTTTGAGCTTAAAACATGAGTCAAATTGACAATCACAAACAGTTTGTTGATATAAAACCTATTTTTGGTTAAAAATCCTCATGGAGGACCATTCAAGTTATTCTTTATCATGATTGACATGACATGTTTCGTAAAACATAAAGGTTATTTCAAATAAAACGACAAAAATGTATTGTTCAATTAAATTTTCATAAAAAAATGTTCTTAGTCACAAGACGTTTAAAACCTCATGCATAAACAGAATATGAGGAATATCTCTTCCCATTCTCACTACTGGCCATGACATACATTTTAGACCAACATGGTCCATTGTGATTGTCTGCGAGTTGAGCTCCATTCTGTAGGACTCTACCAGGGCCTCCAGAGGGCGTGGTTGACTGGACTCTAGTCTTTGCTCATGCTGTGCTGGGTTGGGGAGCTGAGCTGAGGCAGGTCACTTTCCATTCGGTTCTTATCAGAGGATGGCTGCAGGCTCTGGAAGTGGCTCAGCAGTCTTCTCTGGGACTGTCTTCACCTCATCCTTGGACAGGAAGTGCACAATCTCTTGGACACATCTGGAGTAACCCTGATTGACAGGTGCTGAACAGGAGGAGGAGCTCACTGACTGGTACTGTTGCTGTCGTTTCAGGAAGCAAACTGTCATCTCCAGGATGTCGGCATTCTCTAGCTTGGAATCAGGCTGCTGATTGAGGATCTCTGGACCCAGGAAAGGCTGCTGTTGATACAATCTATGCTTCTTCACCAATGGCTTTCTTCACTGCAAGAAGAGAAGAGGCAAGTCATTAATAACCTTATTCTGGAATATGACATTATTTAAACACAAACAATCAATCAAATTAAATTAATTTCCTTGAATTTGAATCTTCGATTTACCTTATTGGTCAGAGTCAAGTGCTCCTCAGAGAGGATCACAGCTGAAGTTATTGTAGGTGCCATGGCTGGATGTCTGTGCTGTAGGGGCCTCTGTGTAGAGAGAATCTGATTTCTACTGGCTTCATCTCCTATATATACTCCCAAATCTGCATATGAATGTGTGTGTCTTGGGCTTGTAGGAGAATCTCACAGTCTGTAGCCAATGGGTGAGCTTGGAAGGACAATAAGGAATGTGGAGCTGCCACATGCTCAGTGTTCTTATTGCTGGGGGACAATGGTCACATCTCAGGGGAACAGGTGGAGGGGTGTAGGGTGATGGAGAGTCACTCACAGAGCGCTGTGTGAATCTGGGAAAGTGGTGACTCCCAGATCTGCTGCCTGATGTTGGGATCAATGACACAGACAGTGCACATGCTCATCATCACAATTTACAAAAATTCATTAAAACACCACATTATAAAATAATGACACTGACATAAATCCTGTACATTAAAAAAACTCTTGGTGCTACCCAAATCCTTTTGATTGTTCAATTTTTTTAGAACAGCCTACTATTTCCTTGATTACAGTCCAGTTTTGGTCAAGTTTAGGCACTTCACATGATTTTGAAGTATGAGCTGTTAATCTGATTTGATGGATGATTTGCATTATTTTACTTTATTTCTAAACGATATCCATTTGGTAATTCCTTGTGATTTCAGTATTTCACCTCTTTTAAACCCGAAAAATTAAACAATTAGACAATATTAGGTCAAAGTAGGATATAACGTTTTTGGGAGGGAATACATTTCCTGTATTGGGAGTCCAGAAGCAGCAGATCTGTCCTCGGTCTTGGAGCTACTGGTCAGTGTGAGTAGAGAGCTGATCTGAGTTTCCCACACTGACTCCTGTGTGCTGTGATCAATGCACTACAAAACCTGCTCAGTGGACAATTAGTGACGGCTATTGGCTCTGTGTTGTACTATAGACAGAGCCTGACGTCACAGACCATCTAGATTCTGGAGGGACTATGCTAACATGTGGAATTGTTTTAAGATGGTCATACCATGGATCATTTAGCTATTTCTTTTTGAATTCTAGGACTTCTTTAGGTACCCTAAAAAAAGATTTACAAAATATTTGATAAAATATTGCATTTGGCTTTAACATCTATATACCATAGCATTGAAAAACACATTCATAAATGTGACTAACCACCTGGATTAGGTCCTATGTAGGAAAATTTGAAATGTATTTTTTTTTTTTTACATTGGATGAAAGTAGACTCAGAGCTAGAAAATGGTATATCTTACACTACAGTTGAGGAACAGTGGGAAAGCACCTCTGATTTGGAAGTTGATAAACTTGTAACCCCACTTTTGAGAAAATGTTCCTTGAATGTTTTGGTACTGTCACGCCCTGGCCTTATTATTCTGTGTTTTCGTTATTATTTTGGTTAGGCCAGGGTGTGACATGGGGATTTATGTGGTTTGTTTTGTCCGGGGTTGTTAGTAGTTATAGGATTGTGGTTAGAGTAGTACTCTAGGTAAGTCTATGGTTGCCTAGAGTGGTTCTCAATCAGAGGCAGGTGTTTATCGTTGTCTCTGATTGGGAACCATATTTAGGCAGCCATATTCTTTAGGTCTCTTGTGGGTGATTGTTACTGTCTCTGTGTTAGTTGTCACCAGATAGGCTCAGTCA